>NW_024537510.1:0-103831 GCF_016647745.1 Suillus plorans
GGTGGGACAACGGACGCGCCTAAATTTGATGGCACCGCGGACGACCTCGCTGACTTTATAGACCTATACGAGCAGCTCGCTGATGAAGTAGGTCTCCAAGGACTGATCGCATCAAAGGCATCATCCGCTACCTTGAGCGCGATGATCGCGAATTATGGGGCGGGATGCCTGAGGCGCAAGTAAGCGATTACGACGCCTTTTTAGACGAGGTCAAAGTAATGTATCCCGGATGGGATGGCAAAAGGCGCTACGCGCTTACGGACCTACAAGCCATCGCGCACGAGTATGCTAACAAACCGATGCCTTCTTACCAGGAACTGAGCAGTTACCTGCGCGCATTCAAGAAGATCATGCAACCGCTTTTGGCGGAGGACAGAATCGGGAAAGCCGAGCGCGACCGCACATTCATGGAAGGTATTCCTAAGGACACTCAGGCGCAAATCCGCACGCGCCTCATGATCAAGTTCCCGGACCACTACCCGCAAGATCCATATCCGTTCATGAACGTTTTCGCAGCTGGACAGTTTGTACTACCAGCGAACGCGCCCGCACCAAGCGCAACGGCTAGCGCGCCTAAGGCAGCATCATTCACTAACCTGGTCACAGCTAACACGTCAATGGAATTGCCCGCGCAAGGAATGGTAACCAAGCGCGAATATAAGCGCGAGGCGTCCGCATTCAACGACTGCTCCTTTTGTGGCAGTCTTGAACATTATTATGCTCGTTGCACGGAGAGACAAAGGTACATCGACGCGGGCAAATGTAAGGTTAACGAAGAGACGCGCAAGCTTGTTTTGCCAAATGGCGAGTGGATTCCAGGTCGAGGACTACTCAAGGAATGACTAGACTGACACCACGCGAGCCGCACTACCTCAGATACGACCGCTAGCGCAAGCACCACAGCAGGGCTGTTCTATCACGCGTCTGAGGAGATCGACGCGGTAATTGAAGTAGGGTCATCCGCGTTTGTGCACACAGTCGCGCGAACAGAACTTGATGGAGACGATGACACGGTGGACCTCATGACCGAGGCGCTAGCCTACGTAGCCGCGAAGCGCGAGCAGAAGCGCAACACCAAAGGTAAAAAACGTCCGCTTTGACGGTGTCGAAATACCCAGCGAAACCCGCGCGCGCCCGGAGGCCCGCATCTAGACAAGCACGGTAGAGGAGGAGATAATCTCCCCCGAAATACAAGCCTCGTCTGACAAAGGTAAAGGAAAGGAGCTAGCGAAAGTTGCGCCGTCAAGCGCACCAATAGGCGCAAAGGCGCCCCCAAAGGAGCGGCGCCATCATCATCCACGCCTTCTCCATCAGCATCATCGTCATCTGCGACCGCATCGTCACCAGCATCAGCATCGGTATCACCATCAGCGTCATCATTGTCACCAGCACCATCACAATCATCATCGTATCGTTATGCATTCGCGCTCGAGGACAAAGAGGCCGACAAACGCGTTGTCGAGCGTCTTCTCGATTCCAATCTCAACATTCCCGTAAGGGAATTATTAGCTGTATCTCCTGATGTTCGCCAACAATTTCCGCGAACTTACGACCAAGAAGCGTGTCACGGTAGGGCGCAGTATCAGTACACGAATTATCAGGACACCCCGCGACCGATCAATGGTTAAGGCAATATGAAGATGCGCGCATGCGAAGCGACGACGCAGGATCGTCGCGGATCACTTCGCGCCCCTGCGCTGTATCCGCGCGAAGACATCAGAGGGGCGCACTCTCACGTGTGTCCTAGACCAAGGCGCAGAGGTAGTAGTCATGCCAAGAGATGTGTGGAAGGAGCTCGGAGTACCGCTCAGATCGGACCACAGCCTCAACATGGAATCAGTGAACACATCACGCGACGCGACGCTTGGAGTCGTGGAGAATGTTTCGCTTGATTTTGGCGCAGGACCCATGTATTTTCAAGTCCAGGTCATCGACGCGCACGACCTTCGAGGTTTTGCTAGGGTGCCCGTTTTTAAGCTTACTTCATGTCGCACATTTGATCTCCCTGACGGGGAGCAGGATCTTATACTGACGGACCCTAATGCGCGCAAGGAATTGCGCATTCCAACCCTACCTTGGGTCAAGTGTTCGCTCGCAAGAGACGCGAAGTGCGTTAACAACGCGCTCAAGGAGGAGGAACAGGGTTTTTAAGTATCAATGATCTGCAGCATTCGTGGGGGAGACGCCTATTCGCATTCGTTTCCCAATCATTTTCATTATCACATCATGTCTCGTCTTCTCGTATTGCGCCTAACGCACCGCGCATCGCGTGCGCTGAAGGCGTTTCTCATTCTATGCTCTTAAGGAGCAACAACGCATCGTCTTTTGTTTCTACGCATCATCTTTCCGCATGTAGTATTCCGCAGTATTCAGCGCGTTACGCGCATCTAACATCCACACAGACCGCTATAGAGAAGGCGACTATTGACGCCTTCAATTCATGTTATTATTATGATCCCGCCCTTCACACGCTGGTCTACAAACCAGTCGCGAAGAAGGTGCGGACCGTGCCTACCACTATGCCAGCAGAGTATAGGGTAGTGCGCCAGTTGCCAGAAGACCCGTTAGCAGGGTTACCAGACTTACCCACCCATCCCCCAGATTTCTCTCCAGGCGCGCGCTTCACGCGCGAGCGCGCAGACAAGCTAGACCTCGACCCAGCAAATTGGCTGTGGCCAGAGGAACTCAAGTTAGTACGCTGGCTGGTTCGCATTCACGAACTCGCCTTTGCGTGGGGCGCCTCAATGAGACCTATTTCCCGCCATACAAGATTCCGACCATTCCGCACACCCCGTGGTCTCAGCGAATATTCCGATTCCACCAGCCACCTTAGATGAAGTAGTGCGCATCATCAAGGAAAAGATCTCATCAGGAGTATACGAGCCATCAACGGCCGCGTATCGCTCGCGCTGGTTTTGTGTCGTCAAGAAGGACGGAAAATCCTTGCGCCTAGTTCACGACTTGCATCCGCTTAACGCGGTAACAATTCGCGACGCCTCGCTGTTACGGACTAGGATAGTTCGAGCTCTCCCTAGGCGGATTGCCTAATCTGATAGCGGGCTCGCTACTGGAGAGACGGGGATCTTCTCTCGAATGAGAGGTTCGGTGGTTCCACTTAAGGTAGCGTCGGCTTTCCTTAAGGTGCGGCTTTGACTGAAGGACTGGGACTGTCTTTCAGAGGAAGTTCTGGTTAAAACCTAGTAGATTAAAGTGAAGAACATCTACTTTAATCGTCTACCTTTATATAAGGCTACTCTATCGTATCTAAGCTCAGCTTGAAGCTGGGTTCTAAGTGCTTATCTATCGAGTCAGAGATACCGTCCATGAGGTATGGCTTCTATCTATGATAAGGAGCACGAGGCATCCTTCTATCAGTACACGAGGCAACACGAGGCTTGCCTTCTATCTTGATAAGGTCTTCTAGACCTATGTCGTCATAGCGGTCCAGACCGCTTATCTAATCCGGCATCTCTCTCCTCCCTTTGTCGAACTTCTCGCAGAAGCATTCGCCGGTTACGCAGTGTATGCAATATTGGATTTATATTCAGGTTATGACCAGCGCGCGCTTCATGTAGACTCGCGCGACCTGACAACCTTTGGAACGCCTTTGGGCCCTCACCGGCTGACCACCCTTCCTCAAGGGCATGCTAACGCTGTACAGGTTTACCAAGGCGATACCGCGTTCATCCTGCAACACGAGATTCCAGAGTTCACGTCGCCGTTCGTGGATGATGTCCCAATCAAATCAGTGCGAACGCGCTACCAGTGCGAGGACGGTTCATACGAGACAATACCCGAAAACCCAGGAATCCGGCGCTTCATATGGGAACATTGCATCGTCATCAATCGCATTCTCCAGCACTTAGAGAACGTAGGTGCAACCGTCTCCGCCACGAAATTCATTCTAGCTGCGCCCACGGCTATTATCGTCGGGCACAAATGCACGTTTGAAGGGCGCGTACCAGAAGAATCTAAAGTCCAGAAGATACGCGACTGGCCCGAACCAACGAATCAATCGCAAGTGCGCGGATTCTTAGGGACTTGCGGAGTCTTGCGCATATTTATTCGCGACTTCTCGCGCATCGTGCGCCCGCTAATCAATCTTACTAGAAAGGACGCGCCGTTTATATTTGGACCTGAACAGCGCGAAGCCATGCAGATCCTCAAGGACGCAATCCTAGAATCGCCCGCGCTAAGGTGCATCGATTATGATAGCGAACGCGAAGTCATACTGGCAGTTGATACTTCAAATATCGCTGTCGGATTCATCTTGCTGCAAGTAGGTGAAGACGGGAAGCACTATCCAAATCGATTTGGCTCCATCGCGCTAAATGACGTGGAGAGGCGCTACTCTCAAGCGAAGCTAGAACTCTTTGAACTCTTCCGTGCGCTACGCGCGGTGCGCGTATACATATTCGGGGTAAAGAATCTGACGGTAGACGCGAAGTACATCAAAGGTATGATCAATAACCCGGACTTGCAACCTAACGCGACCATCAATTGATGAATCGCGGGTATCCTCTTATTTTCGTTCACACTCGTTCATGTACTCACGCAAAAGCACAAAGGCGTGGATGGTCTCTCAAGGAGACCACCCGCTGAGGAAGATCCCATTGAGGACGACAATCATGAAGATTGGATTGATCGCGCATACTCATTCGCTATTGCACTGCTGAACGATCGCACGCGCCGCGTAGCAGGCATCTCGGCAGACATATGCCATGAAGCGCATCGCACATGTTTTATTTTGCAGAGCGCGCGTGTGCCAGCGTTGCGCGTATATTTCGATGTCGCGCAGACGGAAGAATCGGAGCCTGATATTCCGTGCTCAAACGCAGCGCGCGCGCAAGATGCGCTGATGACCACAATAGAACAGTTCCTTACCTCGCGCGAAAGACCCCCTGACATTTCAGATCAAGAATTCGAAAAGTTCGTCAACAATGCAGCACGCTACTTCGTCCTGGAAAGCAACCTATGGCGCAGAGCGACGCATGGCAAACATCAGCTCGTGCTGCCTCCAAACAAGCGCTACCGCGTTCTAAAGGAGGCGCATGACGATTTAGGGCACAAGGGTATCTATACGGTCAGCGTGCGCCTACGCCTGCAATTTTGGTGGCCACACATCATTGAAGATATCAAATGGTACGCGCAAACGTGTCACGAATGCCAAGTGCGCCAAACATGGAGGTTGCATATTCCTCCAATCGTACCCATACCGGGTGGTCTATTCCGCAAAGCGCACATCGACACCATGAAGATGCCCAGAGCAGGTGGATTTGAATACCTTGTGCAAGCGCGATGCGCGCTAACATCGTATCCTGAATGGTGCATGCTGCACAAAGAGAATACTAACGCGCTAACCGCTTTTATTTTCGAAGAGCTCTTCTGTAGGTGGGGTCCGATCACAGAAATAGTGACGGACAACGCGCCCGCATATAGGCTCGCAGTAGACGAACTCGCGCGCAAATATGAGATCCACCCGATCCGCATCTCGCCATATAATTCTCAGGCAAACGGTATAGTCGAAAGACGACACCGCAATGTCCGGGAGGCCATCATTAAAACCTGCGACGGAGACGATTCCCGCTGGTATCAGGTAGTTCATTCAGTGTTCTGGGCAGAGCGTGTTACCATTCACAAAGCGACAGGCTTATCGCCTTATTTCATGATGCACGGTGTAGAGCCAATATTTCCCTTTGATCTCGCTGAAGCGACGTTCCTCGCGCCCTTACCAAGCCGAGGCGCGTTCACCACTACTGACCTTATAGCATGGCGCGCGCGTCAATTACAGAAGCGCATAGAAGATATTAACGCGATCAGAGACAGAGTAGTCGCGGCGCGCTTCAAGTCGATATGCGATTTTGAGAAGCGCTTCCACGCGACTATCAAATCGCACAATTTCGAACCCGGCGCCTTAGTGTTGGTACGCAACTCGAGGGTCGAATACGAATTGAGCAAGAAGACGAAGCCGCGCTATTTTGGACCTATGATCGTAGTGCGCTGCACGAAGGGAGGCTCGTATATGCTGGCCGAGTTGGACGGCGCGATCTCAAAACTGCGGTTTGCCGCATTCCGCGTCATTCCTTACTACCCACGTAGCAGGGAGCGTGTATCGGTAACCCAAATGACTGGAGTGGACGACGAGAGCATCGACGAACTAGAAGCGTATGAAACCGTAGAACCTGAAGAAGATGAGCCCGAGCGCGCGCGACCATTCCCCCCCCCCACCGCACATCACCCAATCAGATTCGCATATCCGCACGTTCCTCAAAAACATACAAACAAAAACACCAGATAATACAAAAAACACAAAAATATTCCATCAAGTACATACTCTCAGTTTTACCCCGGGTTTCGTCCAGTGATATCTTTGTCTATCATTCGTCCATATAACGCGCATTGCCTGCACATAAACCCCACAGACTCTAGAATACATCAATGCACCACCGAAACGCTCATATTCCGCAAGTACATACTACTAACTACCATATTTGTATAGCGCGCGCATAATCACCCCCATAGACGTTCACTTTCTAACGCGCGCGCGGCGCCGCGCACCTTTTTTCTAATTTTCATTCAAACGCGCGCGGCACAACAAGGCAGGGATAGATGAAGGAAGGCGCGCGAAGAAGACAAGACGGGCGCGCACCCCGCAGAAAACCTAGTAAAGTCCATTGCAGTACCTTTATCTTGTCTCACGCTCGAGCCTTACTTACAAACTTATAATCTTAAATTCATAGCCCAGTGAATCAGACGAGGACATGGACATGGACATGGGACAACAACATCAGGATCTATTGCAAAGGCGCATTGGCGCTTAGGAGAAAAACAGGTTGTATCTAGTTCAGAGAAGCATTGGCGCGCTCCTCCAGGTCAGACCACTCCTGGGACATGGCGAAAAGTTTGTTGGAAAGCGCCAAGAGATCCACCTGCTGGGCGCGCGCATACTGGCGCGTCTTCAAAGCGGACGCGCGCATAAGCGCATTCTCCTCCCTCAGGCGCGCTGTCTCAGCTTGCACCTCTCTCAACTCCTCCTCTGGTCCCTTGTACTTGCCTTTTCCCTTAGGCGCAGAGCCAGATGCCAACGGACCCTCGGCGCGCACAGGGATAACGCGCGAGGCGCGCACAACCTTATCCTCCACAGTGCGCTCATCAATAATCATCACATCTAAACCAGACCCGTCAGATCCATCTTCTTCAACGGCAATAGAGGAGGCAGTCTCCTTGGCAGACTCAGTAACCATGGGGCGCTTGGGCATAGGCTTGCGCGGACGCGCCTTGGGTCCGTCTGTATTGTTGCGCTTAGCTAATCCCAAAGGCGTCAGTAGCGCGCCAACAGAATCCGACAAGACGCAACTTACAAAAGGAGCAAGCGCGCTTAGAAACGTCACAAGGAGGGCAGCGCCTGCCAGGCGTGCCTCCGCAAACCTGATTCTTGCTGGCGCAGTTGGTGCAGCGAGGCGCCGAGGGAACAGACATACGCCCAACCTTGCGCTAATGCGGACGAACATTCAGTAGAGTAGCACACCAACACGACATAGAGAAACGCACCTGCATGGAAGCATCAGTACCAGACGCGTTGGTGGCGCGCGCCTCGGTACCCGGCGCTTCAGTGGCGCGCACAACGCGCTTGGGAGGCGCCACTGGAACAGTCTCGATCGCCTTTGCTTTCCATCCCTTCACCAGCACCTCAATCTCCTTGTAACCCTTGCGCCCCTGCTTCAGGAGCTCCGCGCTCTTATTGTCCATATCCAGCTCCACGCTCAACGCACCCGCACGCTCGGAACAGCCGTTCATGGTTGCCTAGGAATGTTAGATCACAAAAGGCAAGCCATGTAAGCGCACTCACCAGTACAGAGAGCCACTCGCGCTGTAGAGACTCGTGCCTCGCATTGTGTGATATGGCACTTTCCACTAGGGAGTACACAGCACGACTTGCAGCATCACTCTGTGTGCTATCCACAGCTATTCCCTTACGAGGCGCAGCTTTCCCACGCAATGCGCAGCATGCGCGCACGACTTCCCGCGCTTTACGATGTATACGCGCGCGCGCTTTCCCGCGCTTGAGCGCCCTATAGCGCCAGCCATCCAGAAGCATCCATCCACTGTCCACCAAGCTCTCTAGTGCGTATATTCCCATTTCTCTTATTTACATATCGTTCCACCTCTATTTTTACCATGGACCCTTACTTACATATATCTTTACATACCTACTCGGTAGCGCTTCGGCTCCGCATGACAGCGCTTAGGCGCCATATAAGCGCCAGCAGTACATATTATTAGACACTTTACTTTCCAACAAGAACTTTACCTCCCACTTACCACCCACATACTACCTAGGAGAACATAGTAGAAATCTATTCTTTGACACCTCGCGCTCGTATCTCTTGTCTAGTATCTAATCACCCCTTAAGCAAACTCACTCTTACTCTCTCTCATTACCGCTCACGCGCGCGCACGCTTCCCGCGCCTCGCGCGTACCTTCGCTTTCCCGCGCCTTGTGCGCACCTGCACACTTTCTCGCGCTTCGCATCAGCCGACCAGTAGCGCCTTCGGCGCGCACTACTAGATCCTTGCTGCACTCGCTTCCCCTTTAGGGTCGAACGCACTTGTCGTCTCAAGTATAGCAGACTAGGCAACGCGCGACCTCACAACATTTACAGATACAGTCTGGAGCATCATTTGTTCCTCACAGTATTGTTGTTTCTACAACTGGAGCCCACCGCGAGGGGTCCATCTGGTTTAGTTTTGATTAAGTGATTTTGATTTTAGGATTTCCTGATGAACCCGTACTTCGGACCCGACGGCCCGACGATATTTCCGACGTACCTGCAGTTTTTCCCATCATGCCCGACAGATTTGGCATGCCATTCAGGACAGAACAATCAGCCCCAAGATTCACCGGCGATGTTTACGGAGTTTTCGCATTTTTGCAATCTGTAGACCAACTTGGACAAAAGTGCAATTTATCGGACACTGAGCTCATCAAGTATACTCTCAGGTATATCCAATGCGACCACAAAGAACTATGGGCAGGATGCCCTGAGGCCCGAGGTACATCTTGGTTAGATTTTACTAACGAAATTCTGTCGTCCTACCCAGAAGGAGGCATACACGAGTATACCCGACCCGACCCGAAGCCAGAAATACCCGAACCCGAGGAATCCGATGATTATGAATGGTGGACACTTCCCCTAAGTGACGAATACACACCCGCACAAGAACATCTAACTTCAGAAATAGAAATCTCCGCACCCAAAGACCCTATCGCAACATCCGACGCCCCAGAGGGAGTCCGAAGTCCCGAAATTTCGGACTTGACCTTCGGACAAGTTCAGTTACCATCGGAACAATTGGATGTATTCTTAGAAGTCATTGATGCAGACGTACTAACATCAGAAGTCTTAGATTCAGAGCTAACGTCGCTAGAAGACAACGTACCCGAGATACCCGAAACATCGGCCGACGAATTCCCCGAAATATGGGATATTTGTACCAGGAGTTTAGATCACGAACTCGTTTTACCTTCTCCGGATCGCACTGATCATTTTGTTCATGCAGTAGCCGTCGCTTTAATTCTCACCGGTTATGTCACTAGGTCTAGGTATCATTTTGAATTGTCACACCCGAAAATCCGCACGTCAAAGCCCGAAACACCCGAAACACATTTCCCCATCATCCCAAAGATATGCCCCGTTTACCCGCAGTTTCCCTGCATAGTTTCGCCCTATCGTCACCCGTCGCATCGGATCCGAAATATCCGATTCCATCATCCGGTCTACCGACGCTTTCAATACCCTCGTCCATCGCACTCCCAGATCGCGTTTTACCAGTATGAAAGCCAACGACGTCTTTACCTTAGGAAAAAGCTATAGTTCGAAACCCCGAAATTTCGGGTAACGCGATACCCGAAAATGCGCACATATGTTCATAGCTTGCACGTTTCACCCTGGGATTAGGCCGGTGTTTCATATCTCAATAACCCGAAAAATCACTATCCTCATACATCCACACCTACAGAAGAAACTAATAGTACACAGACATTCGAATCCGAACGCGCGTTAATAACCCCTATTTATATAGCATTTCATCTTCGAACTGCGCATCGCGCGCGCACCCTTATATATACGTAGAAAAACCCGAAAACCCGAAAAACCCGAAGAGAGACAGTCAAAAGTTGCACGAAGAAGTCAAGTCAGATGGTAATCTGCGTCCATAGTATCATCTTGACTACGTTATCCGAAAATTCATCTGGCACTTATGATTATTTTTTTCATTGTTTTTTATTAGACACCCTAGTAGGGGATGACCTAGCATCAAGACACGAGACACGGACACAAGGGACACAGGACATACATGGAAACTTCGGACATCGCATTGGACCCGACGCTTTGACATTTCGGACATTAGAAGAATTCATCGGACATCACGCTTTGACATTCGGAAAACACGCGGAATACATTGTACAGCTAGGAGAAACGCTAATTGGTAGTACAGAAGCAGAAAGAAATTGAAAGAGACAGTATTCAGAAACGCGCCTTTTTGGTGACATGCGCCTGCATCATGTCCAACTCATTCGCAACTTCGGACATCAGCCCCTGGATAGTGCGAAACTTCGCATAGACACCCCGAAGCTTACCCGCCAAAATCAGGTCCTCTCCACTCAAACCCGAATCCGCAAGTGCGAAATCCTCTTCCTCTACATCCGCCAACTTCCTTTTCCTACCCTGAATCAGCACCACCGGCTTTGTCTTCGAAATACGCGAGGCGGATGCCATATCTTCACCATCGGAAATCGTAATAGGAGGTTCGGATCCGAGCGAAGACCCGACCCGAACCTTGGAAGCCGCCATCGGCCGACGCGCAGACGCTTTGCCCTTGGCGCGCGCTAAGTACAGGAGTCAAAACACCGAAAAATGCGAAAAAGAGGAAATCTCACCAATGCGAGAATAGGAACATGCCTGTTTAGAGTTCCGGCACTCTGTACACCCGCGTTTTTCGGGTCCGAAGCATTCGGTGTCACGCTTAGCGCAGCGGTCGCAGGGAGGGTCGTGAAGAATCATTCCATCATCAGAATCATCACCCTTGCGAAATATCTAGCGTAAGACAAACGCAAAAATTTCGGACTTACCTTCGGCGCAGGATGCTTTGCCTTGCGCACCCGAGTCGGCCGCTTAATCGGAACTTCGGACTCGCCGTCCGCATCTTCTTCTTCATCGCCCTCACCTTCCATCGAGACATCCACAGGTGCGCCTTGAGGTTCGGAAATTTCGGCCTGACGCGCGGCCATTTCCTTGAGCGCATGCAGCTGTTCCACGAAGCGATCATGAATCCCAACCAATTCCTTACCCCTCGCAACATCCTCCGCAGTCAACGCAAGTGCGACACCCTTATCCTTTCCGGCCGCTATAAAGATTCCGATATCGGACTTTCGGATATTAGCACGGAAAACCCGAAAATCACAGCAAATGCGACGCACCGAAATCTTGTTCCACCTCCTGCACCATTCTTCCTTTTCCACCATGAGATCCGGCCTATCATCTGGTACGCACTTCGATTCGGCTTCCATCTTTTGCCGAAGTTCCGAAAATCCGCGCTGGAGAGACTCAGCCTCAGGAGATAAGACTTGTGCAGTGTCAAAGGGGAACGCCATAGTGAGATTAGATGAAGGGGAAAAGAATGAAAGAAGAGAAGCGCAGTTGTCAAGGGCTCGGGTTTATATGCAGAAATCGTGAGAAAGTCTCGGCCGCATTTCCCGCTGGTCACGTGACTTAGAAAACCCGCAAATTTGGTGAAGTCTTCCCACATACCGCTGACTGGGGACAGTCAGTATTCAAAGTTCGTAGGAGATGTAGGACACGAGCTGGCGCTGGGCTCGTATTGAGCTATTTCACAGTACACGCCAAATACCCGTCACATGCTAATCACTTCCCGATGTTATCCGACGCTAACCCGCCAACCCGACGTTTAGGCCGCATCGGACCCGATGTTTTCCCGCGCACTTGTCCTATCCGTGTCCCGTCCTGTCTTGCTAGCCCCACTAGGTGTGTAGTTCATTATTTCGCACATTACTCACGTCGTAGCCAGCGCTATTACATGTTTTCCCATAGTCCGCAGCGCCTCATGTTTATTTACATGTACTTCGGATCCGAAATACTCCGCCGCTACTTTCGCCTACGGGTTCCGCATTTCTACGTACTTACATATATATTGGACTGACCTCGAGCATTATTCATTATCCAAGTAGAGGGGAGCAGTTCCCCGACGCTTAGTGGTCAAACCCGATATTTCGTAGTTCTTAGTTGATATTGCGAATATCATCGCTCTTTCATTATCCGTATCAGTCATTGTTATTATCGCGCACACCGCTCGCTCTTCCGACGCTCGCTATAGCGTTACTATTAGTTTCCGACACCCCGAACCAGAACCTGATACCCCGAAAACATCGGACCCGACGCTTTTGCATCGGACATCGTAATTATACCTTCGGACATTGTTTCCCGCGCTCGGACTATTGACTCCACATCACTCACTTACCCCCAAGACTATTCCCAGACCGCAGACCCCTGGGTCGAACGCACTTGTCGTCTCAAGTATAGCAGACTAGGCAGTGCAAAGACCACAACAAAAATATATCAGTTTGGAGCCATCTTCGTATAGCCCCACTCAGTATTGTTGTTTCTACAGCGCATCCACATCTCTTGATCCTCGAGGAGCTCCGGCTTGAGGTCTGGCGTCACCATGACGCACGCCTCCAATGCGACCAGGGAAGCGGTCCAAGCGCTGACAAGGCGGTCGGTATCGGACTCCGCGCTAGCATCAGCCATAGGCGCGTCCTCAGGGTGAATTGGCGCCACAGGCTCAGGTTCTGGAGAGGGAGTGGAGTTCAGCATAGCGGCAGTGAAAGGAGGCATGATGGTAATGATAAGAAGGAAGACAAGAGATCGCGAGAACACTTCCATCTCTTATCAACAACCCCATCGATTAGATCAGCGATGCTCGCGATCATCAAAGGAGCGGCCCTACTCTCGCGATCACATGACCCCTGTCTATCACCATTTCTCCAAGTCAAAAAATCCCGCGCTATAGCTCTGAGTGGGGACACTCAGAATGTAAGTTCCCAGGAGATGTAGAGACTCGCGCCTCTCAATGCCGGATATGCGGCCTTCTTACCCATTTAATTCCCTACCTGTATCAGCTCACATCCTAAGGACCAGTCATTCGCGCTCTCGCGCGCGCGCCCTACGTACGCGCCTCACTCGCACATCGCACACGCACACATGCCCTTCGCGCGCGCGCTCCATAGGCCTTCGCGCTCCTACCATCCGTCCCTCTGTCCTTTGTCCTTGCTGATTTACTGGTGCGTTATTTTTATCTCTCTCTTTGAATTAACGAACCTTTGGTCCGACCTCCGCGCTTACATACAGAGAGTCTATTTAAACTTAGAATATATTTAGAAGTTGATATGGTTACTCGGTTCGGGAGCGCGCTCGGAAGCGCGCCGCATAGCGTAATCTCCCTTCTTAAATAAAGGGAGGATTCCTTTGGTTCTGGTACTTACTTTCCCCTTATCTTGATATACTGCAAAGTGTATAGTTCTCCCTCCAATACTAGAAATCTGATTATATTCCTCCACTGTTTGACACCTGTGCCCTTGCTATTCTCTTAAGGACTCCTCTCCTTCATCGTTCAAGCGCGCGCCCGCTTACGCGCGTACCCTCCGCATCTCTCGCTCACGCGCGCATCTCGCACGCCTTCGCATCGCCTACGCGCGCCTTCGCGCGCGTTACTTTCCCGCGTCTACCAGCGCCCGTCTAGTTGACAGAGTTTCCCTCCACCTTATTTGCGAGGAACTTCTCTCAGTAGCTGTCCTTCGGGTCGAGTTGTATTCTCGTATCCAGGTCTTGCTGTAGAGCCCCCTTTCTTTTAGTGTTTTCACCCACAGTCAAGATTCCTCACCTTCAATGGTCTTGCATAGTGATCTGAGAAATGTCGTGAGGCTTAAGAGAAAGAAAAGTGGGAACAACTGACCATATCAAAGACATCCTGGAGGGCTGCCTCGACCAGCTCGCTGTGAGTAAGGGTCCACTGTAGCACTCGAGCTCGTGCTAGGCGCAAATTCAGTTATTTTATGATCCACATTGCACGATAATCACTTCCCGTTCAATCCGACACTTTGACTAGCGGACCCGATGTTTCGGCCACATTGGACCCGATGTTTTCCCGTGCACTTGTCCTATCCATGTCCCGTCCTGTCTTGCTAGCCCCACTAGGTGTGTAGTTCATCATTTTGCACATTACTCATGTTGCAGCAAGCACTATTACATGTTTTCCCATAGTCCACAGCACCTCGTGTTTGTTTACATGTACATCGGACCCAAAATATTTCGCAGCTACTTTTGCCTACAGGTTCCACATTTCTATGTACCTACATATATATTGGATTGACCTCAAGCATTATTCATCATCCAAGTAGTAGGGAGCCGTTTCCCGATGCTTTGTGGTCAAACCCGATATTTCATAGTTCTTAGTTGACATTGCAAATATTACCACTCTTTCTATCCAAAATACTTGTCATTATCGATATTCTCCATAGTCTTCTGAACCCACACCTGAAACCCACTAGTCTGCTAACCCGAAAACATCGGACCCGACACTTTGGTGCTGGACTAGTGATTATACCTTCGGACTTTGTTTCCCGCACTCGGACTTTTGATCACTTATCATTTCACTACCTTCAGACTTATTCCAGATAGCTAACCCCTCGGGTCGAACACACTTGTCTACAAGTATAGCAGATTAGGCTGTGCAAGACCACAACATTTTATATTGCTGGGTACTTACTTCGTGTAGTGACCAGTGATCATTGTCTCGTTACACCGCTCTGCCCTGTTCCCATTGGTTGGCTGATTGAAGCCGATGTATGATGGGTTAAGACCCCCCATTGTCCTTGTCTGGTAGTGGGTACCGTCAATATGAACATCATGCCTAAGCAGAGCCCATATGGCAGCTTGTCATTTGTTATTGCTGAAACCTGGTGCAAAGGAAGAAGAGTACAAAGCTGCGAGACCTGACATAGTGAAGCGATGGGATTCCACCAGTTCAATGGCACCTGAAGGTGGCTTGTTGGTAGAAGATGCCAGAATGAAGGGTGGTGGAGAGGGCGGTGATTTCATGGATGCAAGTTGCTGGATGTGAGGTGCAGTTGAAGAAGTGTAATGGCTATAGTATTATGTACACAGATCAAACACAGATCAATGTTCTCACATGCATAATTCAAGTTCAAAAGGCTCAGCACCGTAGCTAGCACTTAGTAGTTGTATGTATATCACATTTTCTATCCTACGGTTGTATGTTATATTATCACATTTTCTACCCTACAGTTGTAGGCTACATTATTGCATTATCTATCCCACAATTGTATGCTACACTGTCGCATTGTCACTAGTTCTACAATTGTATGCTACATTATCGCATTTCCGCATTTCTGTCTGATGAGGGCATTCAAAAACAGCTTTTAGATTACAACTAGACATACAGAACTAATGAAACTAGAGGTAAGTAAGCAGTGCTCAAGTTGACGTCAAATAGGTTGTGGCTAAGTGGGGTAGTAGGTTGTGCCCAAGTCAGTCAACAATCGATTGTAAATAATCAGTCATGTCCTCCATCAATGCATTTTGATCTTCATGATCAATGGCATCAAGGTCAGCGTCCTCGGGGAACTCAGGATTAACCTGGAGACTGGCAAAATTCTCTGGTGATTGTCCTGTGAGATATGTTAGTATGAGATCTAAAGATTCAATATATTTTTGTGGCTATGCTATTGTATAGAGTGAATGCCGTGACCAGGAGCAAGTTGTCTGCACAAATCACATTCTCTGAGTGATCTGTGAGGGTCTGTACAGACATAGACAGAGGAAATTGGTACTATTTGAGAGCTGTTTCGTGCTTGCTGGGCATGTCTGTGGGCATCTGTACAGAGATTGACAAAATAGTCTGCTACTGTAGCAAGCTAGGTAGTAGGGACCAAGCTATGGAGCTGGGATACTGTACAGCTCTGTACAGCTCATTTTAGTTTACTGATGTTTTATATCATAGTACATATCCACAAGATCCTAGAACAGATTTAGCTAATTTCAGTTTGAAATAGAGTAATGAGCCAAAATCATGTATCTAACAGGAATTGGTTGACAAATGAATGTGGCCAATACAGCATAACTAACAAGTTGAAAGTGGCACATTTTTGTATACTAAGGAAAAGGACAAGGATTGGGTGAATATCTGAGCTCACTATCGAGGACAGTGAGCTTGAGTCAAGCTCAATTAATATTGCTATGCTCAAGACTTCAAGTTGCACATGGGTGATCCATATGTAGAAAGTATCTCATGACTGAAATTAAAAATTTCAAAAACAACCTGATACTATTGGTTACCACTTGCTCATACACACCACATTTCGTGCAGTCACAGAAAAGTCACGGAAAGTCACAGTTTAGTCACACTGGCTTTTTACAGTCACCGACTTGAGTGCGTGCCATCTGTGTAGTGACGTTCCGGCCCGGCTTGGGCTCAAAGCCCCGGCTTAGGCTTGGCCTGGGGGGGCTTAGGCTTGCCATATTTCAAGCCTAGGCCGTGAGCCCAAGCCAGCCCAAAGCCGTGGCTTGAGCCATACTAGGCCGCGGCTTGGTGGTATGCAAAGTTGTAGATTCGTAGTATAGTAGCACAAGAAAATACATGAAGTAACTACTCAGAAACCTCGTCATCATCTGAAATCAAAGCATCCCAAGCATCCTCCTCGTCTGCAATAACATCTCCGGTCCTCTCCTCACTGTCAGCTTCCAATTCAGAGTCGTCAAATTCCTCCGACTCCACAAGAGAGGATGGTCCAGGCTCGCGAAAGATAAGGTCGTGTCGTATCGCACATTTGAGACATTGGAGAGCTTCAACAATGTCTCCTTTAAGCCGGTTCCGTCGTTTACTGATGGTTATGCCACCTTGCGAGAATGCACGCTCGCTTGAGACTGATGACGACATGATGGATAGGTAATCTCGTGCGAGCGAGGCCCATACTGGATATCTTGGTGCATTTATCTTGAGCAAAATTGACATCAGTGCGAATTTTCCAAGTAGCGCAAGCCATAGAACGTACCCCCCACCAATGAATAGCAGATACACCTGCTGGTAGAGCTGCCTCAACAGTCTCCAAATAGCTCATAAATTCGGCCCTCCATGGCCGTGATGGATCGCCAATGGAAGTAGGGGTGGGGTTCATAAGTAAGTCGTCCTCCGAATCGCTGATGACTTCGCGGATGAGTGACTTGAGACCACCTGCCTTGCTTTTCTTGGATGTGGGCTGGGATGACGACAAAAACGTAGTGTCTTCATTCAGCTCACGATAACGAGCTTTGAACTGGCAGCAAAATCAGACTATTGTGCAAAGCCAAAAAAAAGCTCGACTCACCACTTCCTCCGCAGTGCTTTGTTTGCAGCATTGTCGCAGGTGACATGCCCAAGCTAAGTTATATGAGCGCTGTAGGACGTCGTAGTCAAATAAACTGATTTACCTTCTGTGCAATCCCAACACGATCGAGAATTTTGAATAAGGCCCCGCCCAGCCGCTTGCCGCTATGTGCATTGTTGACTTTCGTGAACTCGAGGAGTGAGCTTTCAATTTCCCATTGCATGGGTACCTTCTCTTCAATCCAATGCCCCGTGACAGCAAAATAACCATCGATGTTCTCCGCTTGCCATGCGTCGCAGGTGGTATTAATGTTTCCCTTGACAGCAGCACTCTATGAAGCCCAATGAGACAAAATACAACAAACAGACATCAAACAGACATCAAACAGACATCACTCACGTTCAGCGTGGTCCTTAGCCTTGTAAGGTGGTTTTTAAACATTCTCATAATTTCGGCACGAGTGCCCTTCCTACCCGGAATCCTGACTCCGTTGGTTGCGCGAGAAGCAACATGAATCAGCTCTTGAAATTTAGGGTGCTCAAGCGCTTGTATAGGCTAGAAAAATAAGCCGTCAGTCGTGGTTTTGAATTGAGGAAGGCAGACATACCTGATCAGTCGCCACAAGCCATTCAATGGCAGCTTGTCTGAACAACTTGTCAGAATACGGTACGACTCGTTCGGCCTTGTGTTCAGTGAGATGGGCATTGATCCTCTGCTGCGCAGCGTTCTCCTTGCGAGCCTTGACGTCGCCAGGTAACATTGATTCGAATGAATGTTGGTTTGCCCATTTGCGATACTTGCCGGAAAAATGGGCCTCAGCGTGGCGACGAAGGGTGGTGATTTCATTGACAAGGACACATTTTTTCCTACAAACGAGTGAGTGAGTAGTATGAGAGTACAAAGGTGGACTTACGGGCAAACACTGCACTTTCGGTATTTCTTCACTTTGCCATTGGCCCCGGTTTGCTCAAATGTCGCTCCAAAGAATGCGTCGATATCAGCAGTTTTGCCTTCCCGAGACAATCCTGGGTCCGCAATAGAGACATCAATGTCGATGAGAACCCCATCTCCATCAACCAACTCGGGGGACTTCTCTGGGGCCTTCTGTTTCTTTCTACGAGGCTTAGGGTTGGTACGAGCATTCTCGCGGACTGAGTCGTGGTCTTCGTCGACAGATTCATCTTCGATGTCGACAAAGGCATCATCAGGATGCAAGCGTTTGTTGGATGAGGGAATAGGTGAGGGTGGGGGAGGCACGTTGGACGAGGAAATAGCTGTGGGTGGGGGAGGCACGGGCTTGGGTTGGGCAGAAACCTCCAAAGCACGCTTGGCTGCCTCCGCGGCACGGAATTCGTTGATGGCTTTGGTTTGGGATGGAAGGGCGGCCTTCTCCGAGTGTTGGAGGAGAGCAGCAGTGGGTTTGATCCTGCGTATGGGACGAGAATGCACGATAGGTTCATCTTCACTATCTGTGTGGACTGTGCTGGTCATTGCAGGCTGCTAGGTAGATACAACACATATACACGTACCACATATAAAAAATCGAACGTGGTTCAAAAACAGATTAAGTTTGCGAAGGCAGCGAAGTTGAAGCGCCAGGCAAGACTGTAAAGGTGCATGGATTGCTGAATGTTTGCTTTTCAAGACCGGGGTAAATATCAGCGAGCTTTAATAACATGACAACGGCGACTCACTGTGATCTCATTCTGACATACCTCATGGTATGATTGACTGAGAAGCTGATACCGATCGCAAGATGGCAACATAAACATAAACAGAAACTTACATACCGAAATAGATAGTGCACTGCTAAGCCACGGCTTGGGCCGGCGGCTTAGGCTTCGCAAAATTGAAGCCTGGGCCAAAGCCCTGGTCAGGCCGTGTCCTGGGCCTGGGCTGGGCCTGGCTCAATCAGGCCCGGCTTGGCCTGGCCCGGGGCTTGAAGCCGAGCCGGAACATCACTACATCTGTGTGCGTCTGAGTTGAAACTCCACTGCGGCAGCAGACGGCAGGTGACAATGGAAGTGACAAAAGCCTTTGTCACAACCAAACATTTATTTCTCTTGTTTCTTGTCTGAATGCATCTGTCTAAGCTCGTAATAGGTTCTTGTATATTATTATTTCAAATAGATGTAGTAGTTTGACAAGTTGTAGTAGAAAAGTGTGGTTTTGGAGGATGCACGAAGTGTGGGGATGCACGAGCAAGTGGTAACCAATAGTACATCTGGGCAATGGTAATGTGTTGTTGGTGGCCCATCAGAAATTTCAACTTGTCATGTGATGTCTGAATTCAGTAATTTTGGTGATGTGTACGTGATTCATAAGTGTGTGAACATTGTCACATGTGGTGTCACTCAGGTGACTTTGTGATTCGCATAGTTTCAAAAAGATATGGAATCACTGGCAGCTGCAACGTATAAAAACAACCATGAGAGTTTACATTTACAGAGGATTCCTGACTTTTTCTCATCATTCTTACTTTTCTGGACGGTGGTTACTAGATAGATATGGCTGAAGTCGTCTCACCTGCAGGCATCCTCCCTCACATACCCGACGACCTCACACTTGCGCAGTTTATATTGGATACGGACCATGTCAGAAAACCTGTTCGTAAGAGTGGTGCTTGGATTGTTGATGATCAGAGTGGTAGGAAGATTGGGCTTGAGGAGGTGAGTCTGCCTGCCAGTGAAATTGAGCAACTCTCTGCGGGGTCACACGCAAAGTTGGTGTGGTTGACATGGATTGCTATTTCGGCCAATGGTTACAGTGACTGATCGTGTACTTCACAGCTCAGGACTCGGACGTACGGTCTTGCTAACGCGTTGAGTATCCGCTACAACATCCGTGCGTTCTCTATGATTTCATGGCACTGAGTGCCACATGTTGACTCCTCTTGTTCCGCACAGAGGAGGATCATGTTGGTAATGCTATAATTTCAATAACTTGCAGGTATTGATGATCCCCCCATCCTGCACCCCTGATAGTGTTGATCTATAGTCCAAATCATGTCGGTATGCGAATAGCTTTGACGTATGTGGTGTATGTTTGGGTTGACAGAATGAATTCTGCAGATTATCTTGTGGCTGCTTGGGCGGCTCATAGACTTGGTGCTGCCGTGTCGTATGCCCACTTTCTCTAAGTTGCCTAAAACATTTTGAAATGCGCCCACAAGCGGTGCCAACCCGCTATTTACAGTTGACGAGCTCGTGTATCAAATAAATACAGTGAAAGCAGCCGTCATCATCACGCACCCAGACTCCCTCAATGTGGCCTTGGCATCTGCATATGCCACTGGTGTATCTGCGGATCGCGTGATTCTTTTTGACATCGAGGGTGCTGATACTGCGCAGAGAGCGACTGTGCAAGTTTTGATTTCGCAAGGTCTTGCAAGTGCTCCAAACTTCACGGAACGGAAACTTGCTCCCGCTGAAGGGAAGACCAAGGTGGCCTTCCTGAATTTCTCCAGCGGGACGACTGGTCGCCCCAAGGTGAGCGCGTATTTCGTGAGGACAATTGGATGTGACTTCCATATGCTATTTATCAGGCTGTTGCAATACCTCACTATGCGCCTATTGCAAATGTCATTCAGCTTGCCACTCACCACAAGGTCGGTGAGGATTATGCTGGACAAAGATTCAAACCTGGTGACGTATGTTGTGCTGGTGCGTGCGTTGTCGTTTGTCCAAAGGGTTCGGTTTGATTACCTGTGCAGTGCTTCCTTTATATCGTGAGCTATTGCCACGCTTGCGACATCGTGATGTTGTTGTGAGACTGATTGTTGCCAGATATTTATGGACTGGTCTTCAATGTACGACCTCGTTTGACTTCAGTTATCTCATTGCTGAATATCTTGTAGGCCCATTATGCCTTTTTCTGCGGAGTACGTCGACACTCCGAATCTGCAGATGTACACTGATTGAAGTGCATACAGATGACGGTTGTTTTAACAGCGAAATACAACTTTCTACAGTTTCTGAAGAGCATAATCAGGCACCGTATTACCCATCTTATGTAGGTCGTCCGACTTTATTTGACCCCACCTGAACAAGACTTTAGGTTAGTTCCCCCACACATCGTACAACTGTGCAAGGTCAGCGAGTCGTCCTGGAATGATCGCGTCCCTTACTTATCTACGTCTACCACTTAGCATCCAGCCGCCAAGAGTTACGATTTCAGTCACGTTCGATACGTCACCTCGGGTGCTGCACCATTGTCTCGTGAGGTGATGGAGCAGCTCGTTGAGGTATTTCCAAATGCCGACCTAGGGCAGAGCTACGGTAAGTCCATCTTTGGAGGGTGCGCGTCCACATCTCATCCCAGCGGCCAGGCCTTACCGAATCATGTACTGTTATAAGTACTTGGGCGGTGAATAAGAGGTGTGACTTGAGTGGTGGTGCTGGCCAACTCCTTCCTGGTATTATCGGCCGCGTGGAGAAACCAGATGGTACTCTTGCGGACTTTGACGAACCTGGCGAGCTTGTCGTAAAGACGCAGGCGCTTGCGCTTGGTTATGCAAACAACCTTGAAGCGTATGAGGTCATCTTCCTTGTATCATTCATATATTTACCGCAATGTGATCAGAACGAAGGAAACTTTCGTAAATGGGTGAGTAGGTAGGCGTTCAATCGGCTGGTCACTGACGTTCCGCTTTCAGATGGCTCCGTACAGGTGATGAGGTGAAGATGAACCGCAAGGGAGAAATTGTAGTCCTCGACCGTTTAAAGGTTGGATGATTGGCCTTAGGCCTTTGTCTCACCTGATTGAGCAGCCCTACAGGAAATGTTGAAGGTCCGTGGATTCCAGGTTGCACCTGCTGAGCTTGAAGGGTGTATTCTGGACCACCCCGACGTAACTGATACGTGCGTGGTTGGAATACAAGATGAATATAGTGGAGAATTACCACTGGCGTTCGTCGTTCTCCGCCCTGACGCCACCAAACGTGTCGAAGAAAGCCCTCAGGCCGCGGACGAGATCAAAGCATCGATCATGAAGGTTGGTGCTTCAAAACTCTAGGGAACGCGTTGTACTTATTCTTCAACTTTACAGCACGTTGTTGATAATAAAGTTGGCTACAAAAAGCTCGCTGGGGGTGTTGAATTTATTGATGTTGTCCCGAAAAACCCGAGCGGTAAACTGTTGAGGAGGGTGTTAAGAGACAAGGCTCGGGAGATGCGAACGAAGCCCAAAGCGAAGCTGTGACATGGTGATCCTCTTTACGAGTCCAGCATATGCACACCTTGTTTATTACTCCTTTGTCGATGAATTGTTTCAAATTCCAATAAAATTGATCCATCGCGCCAGAATCAACGACTCATCCCAGGGTTCTACCATCAATATTTCGTGTTGGAAAAATAGGCATGCTACTGTGACTAAAGAAACATATGAACCGCCTGGGCCCGGCTCGTGACGCGTGACCCGTGGGACTCAGATATCTACACGGTATTCTTCCGAAGAGTTCCCCAGTAGACTGGCTCCCCAGAGTCTGACAGACTTCAACACCCCAGATAGTCCATCAGCTAGACTTTCACCTATCCCAAGTGGATCCTTGAGCTTGCGAAGTAAATCCGGACTCCGCCGAAGGAGGGTGCTTCTGATTTGCAAATTGAATCATGGTTCACAAAATTTCAGTTAGCTGTTTCGAGTAACGAATTCTTTTCAGCCTCGTAATACGTGCATCTTTCTGTGGATAGCGAGGGTCGACAATTGTTCGTAAATTGAACACTCCGAACACGGTTCACAATCCAGGACTCGCGTTAAGTTGGTGCAGCCGCGGTGGTTGACCTTGGGCAGTATGTCTCTTCAGAATTATCCACCATTCTTAGTATTGACTACCCTCACTTTCCTTTTTCTGAAAAAAGTCAACAGCTCGGATGACCAACTCCAACTGTGATATCGATCGCCTGCCGGATGACGCGCTCCGCATGATTTTCGAGTCGGTCTGTGAAAAAGACCAAGCCAACTTCCATGACTATTCTATGCAAAACGAAGTGCAGAAAGGCAGGTATTGGGATGATTGGCACCAAAATGAGTGCTGGTACAATGACTCGGAAAAAGAATCCAATGGCCCTCCACCATTGGCTCTCATTGCAGCAATGTGTGTGTGCAAACGTTGGCGTTGTCTCATGTCACAGATTCCAACATTGTGGACTGTGTTACAAATCTCCTTTGGCGACTGTGCTGCGTCTCTTGAAAAAGTGCGCACTTTCCTAAAACTTAGTGGAACACATCCTCTCAAAATCACGCTACTTTGGAATGACCCCCACAATCCCTTCAACGGAGCCCCCAGGCGGGCCTCCCTTCTTAATCCGTATCTCCCCGAACCGGTCGACGAAAGCGTAGCTGGTGCTTACCTCGTCTTGATCATCCTGGAGTTATATGCTCATGTGCACCGTTGGCGCGAGTTTACGATGAGGACAACCTCAAAAATGCACATTCGTCAAGCGCTTGTACTTATGTCGCGTCCCTCCGTTCATCCAGCCCATATGCTAGAAAAACTGCATGTTCAACTCGTACACGACCAATTGAATGTAGACCCCGACCATCATGAGCCGTTTATTTTTCCTGGTTCAGCACCTCCCATCAATGATCTTATCCTTTTCGGCACCAGTTGGTCCTGGCTCTCACCCTCCATGTTTTCATCACATCTCGTCAATTTGCGGATACACTACTGCACAAGTGGCGGTAACATAAATACGGCCACTACATTAGATGTTTTGTTGCAACTCCTTGGTACACTCGTCAACCTGCAGACCCTCGCACTCGAATTGGATATGGATCCACTTGAAGACATCATGTCTCCCATTGCACTACCCCGCTTGCACTACCTAGCTATGAAATCGAGGAAGATGGACTGTTGGATTGCAGATTTTCTCCACTCTGTTCATATGCCCAATCTCCGGATATTGACCCTGGATGGCGTTCTGGATGAGTTCATGCTGGTCGAGATTCAATTCGAAGGTATCCTCCAAGAGTTGATCAGGCTTACCGACACAAATTCTTCTAGCTCTCTTCTAGAGCTGGATGAACTCCATCTCGTTAATTTCGCGCATCGTGCAGATCCTCAGCTCCTCCATCGCCTGTATAAACAAATGACTAGTGTCAAGGTATTGACACTGGGGCCAGGGGCGTTCTATGGGAATGATGCGTTTGCAATGGGACTACTCCCCACGTCTCGCGGACTTGCGGATTTCCCTTTCCCGGGACTTCGAACCCTGATCGTTTTTGATATTCCAAGAAGCTTCGTGCGGCGCATCGTACTAGAACGACTTTCGCTCGTTGGTCCGTTGGAGGAGCTTTATTATCAAGAGCCTGACAGCCGACCGGTGCCAGAGGAGGAGGAGGATATAATTGTCCCAGACGATTGGCAACATCAAGTCGAGAAGTACCATTGTATTGATAATCTGGAATCTGATCGTTATTGTGATGTAGTTAGCAGGCGGTGGTCGTACTTAGCCTAGTACCTCGGTCAGTCCCCTACTGTGTTACATGTGTCGCTCATCACTTGTGTCGATATCCCCGTGCCTTCTTGTGCTGCCAAACTGATTTCATTAAACTATGTGTATGTCCATTCTCAATACTCATTCGATGTTAGCAAGCAGGAGACGACAATCAGATGGGATCCTCCCTGTGGCACTATCAACTCAGGCCGGTTTCCGTGGTATCTCCTGACGTTCATGTCCTTTGGCTGACGTGAGACTCGGAGGTTAAGCGGGACCATCAATCAGCGCTTCAGGAGTCGTTGTGGGCTTCGTAAACTAAGGACTCAGATGCATATCTAGCGTGGCAATCTGGCTCTTGCAGACGGAAGCTGGCGTGGCCTCATCCTGATGGTAAACGTTACCTGCGATGCCGCCCGAAGCCACTGCTAGACAGTGGAGGGTACCCCACTTCATCACCGCAGAACACGGCGTCATTTTCCCGTTCTATGTTTGGCTCTACCTTCGACTGAGCGAATCTTTAACTTCATGCAGGTGCACTGTTTGTACCAAGCCTTTAAACGAATACAAATTGGCTCCCACCATGTGGGCGCGAATCGGCAAGTTTGGGTATTATGATATCTGTTGAGATAGAGGTTGGTCCTTATACAGAAGGAGAGGCTGTCTTACTTCTAATAGGTTCTGCCTGCGGCAGACTGCAGGTAGGTATGCGGTGGGTGGGAGTGCCTGTTGATGCGGAGTGCAAAATTAGCGTGACCTTCAGATACTCGCGAGATGACAGGCCTGAGAGCAGTTGACCTTTGAAGTGAGCACGAGGACAACACATAGGGTGCGTACTACTCTACAAGACAAAACTTAGATGGACATGTTTCTAACTTTCTTGATCCAAACGTCCACTATCTTACCTTACAGCCCGGCGCCCGCGCCTCTCGCTGATGATTATAGTGCTGAATTGGTCTGAACAGTGCTTCACGTGAGTGACCCTCTTCTATACGGCGAAGCTGACTGCTTGATTACCAACGACTTCTTCTAAATCCGGCAAAGTTTCATTGCACATTCTCGCACCGCACTACAGCAACGTCTGCACACAGAAGCCATCTTGTGTGTCAGGACTGGATTCGTTCCGGTAAGCAGATCTTTTGCAAGCGTGCACCTGTATTGACAATAATAAAACAAGCCTGTTGACTCACCAGCAATCTTTGTCATTGCCAGACAACCCATTTTAATGCAAACCATCCCGGGAAGTTGCACTCACTTATGTTAGCCACCATCTGCCGTGGTCGAGACCCCGAGCGTCGACCAGTCTTTCCCCATTGCTGAGATAACAGAAATACAAAGATGCCAGCGGTCGCCGCTCAATCTTTCAAGCCCTGACAGACGATACGAGGCTATACCAGCCAGGTACAAGATGCTGTCAACCTGTTTGTCGGATAACGCATCATTACATGTTTGGATGACAGCTAGCTCCGATTACAGTGGGACCTAGTAGAGAGCGGCATGTAGATCGGGGATGAGGGCAGGGAAATGGACAGGGACGTCCAAGTGCAACTTGAACAGTGAGTCTCCTCCAAGCTCAAGATCGACTAGGATGGTGTGGCTTTATGGACGAGGCTTACTGCCAAGGATTGGTATCACGGCGGCCGCATCTAGTGATGTCCACCACCAATCAAGATGATTCTTATTGTATGACTACACGACGTCGGTGATTAAATTTCAAATCTTAGTACTTCGAGAAATAACGGTACCTTGCATGTACTAGTACTTTGATGGTTTGTACATGGCACGTGTAGTAGATGCCGCGGCTTTACCCCTCCAGACCGTGTGAACGTACTATGCTGAAGTCCGTTAACCCGCATCTATCAATACTTCAACAATTATAATAGTCTGCCATTCACTAATGATTTCCTCGAGTCCTCTTATCGAATACCCCACATTTCAGATCCCGTCCTCCTGCATTAGAAATGCCTGAAATATTTACTGAACCACTTGACTCAGTGATCCCTGACGACTTGACGCTAACCCAGTTCTTCCTTGACTCCCACCACCCACGTAGGCCGGTCCGAACCGATGCGCCATGGTTAATTGAGGACGAGACTGGGAGGCGCATTGGATATGAGGAGGTGCGTGGAAATCGTTAATTATATTACAGTAGCGATTCTTACTAGGCGCCTGCCCATTTGGCAACTTGAAGATCCGTGCACGAACCTTTGGATTTGCAAACGGGCTTGCGTTGCGCTATAGTATTAGTACGCGCTGTTTAACGTCCCTCAGTAGTAACCGTGTGTCCTAACAGCATACATGCAGAAGAAGAAGACGTCGGTAGGTGTTGTCCATCCAGTCCGACTACCTCCTTTTTATGATTGGTCTACAGTCCTTATCTTTAGTCCTAATCATGTTGGTAAGGTTTTGTCTCCACTCCCCCATCGGCGTCAGTTCACCGTCGCCCGTAGATTATCCACCTGCAATATGGGCCACGCACCGACTGGGTGGAATTGTTTCGTGAGCCCAGCAAATGATGACATTCTTGCCCTCTCAGGCTGATCCGACCGAAACATTAAAGCGGCGCAAATCCGACATATACAGCAGAAGAACTCTTACATCAGATCCAGGCTGTGAAAGCAACGCTGATAATTGCACATCCGTCCTCCCTCCATACGGCCCTCGATGCTGCACGCGCAGCCCACATACCTTCTGATAGAGTTCTCACTTTCGGCCAATCGACTCAGCCAACTGTAGAGAGTATCATCCAGCTTGGACTCAGTAACGAAGCTGCCTTTGTCGAGCGAAGATTGAAGAAGGGCGAGGGCAAGACCAAGATCGCATTTTTAAACTTTTCTAGCGGTACAACAGGTAAACCTAAGGTGCGCCGTTGTCTAAAAGTATCGATACCGAGTAGATGCATAAACCAATAAATAGGCGGTAGCCATTGCGCATTATGCACCCATCGTCAACGTCATCCAAATAGCCCAATACACAAAAGTCAACGAAACCTATACTCCTTGGGAGGAGCAGCGGTTCAGACCAGGTGATATAGCCGCTGGAGGTGTGCATTCATCCAAGTTTTTTGAGGTTACGTCTGACTCACTATTGCTCAGTGCTTCCCTTCTTCCGTACGTCTGTTCATTGCATGTATTGTATGTGACGTTAAACACATGCCTTGTACAGATATATATGGCCTTGTATTCTCCGTGAGTGCAAGCTTCCCACAACGTTCAGAGAATCTGCCGTTGATTTCCGAAGTAGGTTTATGCGGTGCCATTTTTTGGAGTAAGTCCATCGCGCCGTGTAATTTTCAGGGTTAATGCTAGGGTTGCTCACTAGATGTCGCTGGTGGTCACCCCAAAATTCAACTTCACAGATTTCTTAAGGAGCATAGAGAGGCACCATATCACTCACCTGACGTGAGAATCTGTCTTCTTGTGGTCGAAAAACACGTTGATTATTGACGTATTGGCTACCCAGACTCGTTCCGCCTCAAATTGTATTGCTTTGCAAGGTCAGTAAACGTAAATTGGTAGGAAATTGATTCTTGTGTGCTGAGGAACGTGAACCCAGCATCCGGCAGTCAATAACTATGACCTAAGTGCCATTCGATTCTTGATCTCCGGAGCTGCACCTCTTTCAGCTGAGTTGGTGAACCAGCTCATGAAAGTAATACCCAATGCCCAAATCGGCCAAGGTTATGGTAAGTCCGCTACTTCTTGTTCCCTTGACGCTGACATTCACCACATCTGGAATCTAGGGCTGACCGAATCTTCTACATCGCTCACAATGTTCTCGGTGGATGAGAAAATAGGCATCCCAGGTGGCGCTGGACGGTTTCTCCCAGGTATAGTTGCCCGAGTAGTCAGGCCTGATGGTTCTCTGGCTGGCTTCGATGAACCAGGCGAATTGAGAGTGAAGACGCCTTCCTTGGCATTGGGATATTGGAATGATGAAAAAGCAACAAATGAGACATTTGTTGAAGGATGGCTTTGTACCGGAGACGAAGTTATTATACGTGAAGACAAGGAAGTTTTCATCGTCGATCGATTGAAGGTATTCTACTTCGAATCTCTGTTGCAATGGCTGATCCGTCTATCAGGAAATTATGAAAGTCAAAGGATTCCAAGTAGCTCCTGCCGAGCTAGAAGGTTGTATTCTAGATCACCGTGATGTGGCAGACACGTGTGTCGTGCCCATTCCGGACGACTACAGCGGAGAAGTTCCGTTGGCGTTCGTCGTGCTTCGTGCGTCTGCTGCGAATCGTATGGGCAAAGACTCCCGTGAAGTAGACAAAGTAAAGGCATCCATAATGAAGGTTCGGCCATTTCATGTCAAAGCGATGGCAGTCGGGCTAACGTCGTTATTCAGCACGTCGCAGATAACAAGGTCGCATATAAGCACCTAGCGGGAGGCGTGGAATTCATAGATGTTATACCAAAGAATCCGAGCGGAAAGCTACTACGACGGGTGCTTCGTGATCGAGCTCGGCAATTGAAGGCAAGAGAGCTCAAGGCCAAGCTATGATTCGTTTTATACAATGACGGGTCAATCTAAGAGCTGGAGGGTATATGTATATAGCTTGTCGGGTGCTGTTAACTTACCTCATCCGTACTTACTTGCTCGCTAAACATTCGTTTCTCGCTCGCATGAAACTTTTACCTACCCAGTACTTCTTTTTACGAAACAAGGAGAAAGTAGTACAATTGTGAGTCAAATTTGAATACGTTGCAACTAGCCAACGTGCTTGTTCTCTGGCCAGCTGGCTGGGGTGACAATTCGGACACCGTTCCTAATCTAAACTGACACCACTAAAAAAACTGAGATCCTGCCGGACAAGTCACACGAAGTACTTGGCATCCCGTAAGTCATAAACCGTCAGCACCCATCTTCCTTCCTGCTCTCTGTATACCCATATTCTGCAAGCCCTTCCATGTCTGAAATTTATGGTCCGAGTCTCGATACGTCTGTTCCCGATGACCTTACTTTACCTCAGTTCATCCTCGACTCGTCCCATCCATTAAGACCCATCCGACCGAGCCATGTGCCATGGTTCATCGAGGATGCCGGTGGCAGAGGTGTTGGACATGAAGAGGTGTGTTGGGTACTAGTTCACAGCCATGACGTCAGCAATATTGACTGTGCGCTCAAGGTCCGTGCAAGAACTTATGGACTCGCGAATGGCCTGAGTCTGCGGTTTCGTGTCAGTGAGTTCCGTCAAAAGCGTCATGATCCGTAAGAGCCTCTTTTGACAATTTCATTTTAGAGGAGAATGATCTAGGTGTGTGCTTGCAACGTGTACTTAGGCGCCTCGGGCCATACCATAGAACGTCGAGACTCATGTTGGCTGTGCCTTAGTGCTCATTTTCAGCCCAAACCACATTGGTATTTAAGCGCTAGTCGTTTCTGGACATGTACTCACTGCTTATTGTATATAGACTATGCGGCGGCCATATGGGCAACACATCGGCTAGGTGGTGTCGTGTCGTATGTTATGCACGCTTTCTTCGAACCGCCCATCTGATCACCACCGGACTTCTATCGCAGATGCGCAAATCCAGCGAATAACACCAGCGAATTGCTATATCAGCTTAAGGTGGTCAACGCGTCTTTGATTATCGCGCATTCCTCTTTTTTGCACACTGCACTGGGTGCTGCTCAGGCTGCCGGTTTGCCATCCGAGCGCGTCATCACTTTCGACGAGTCGAATCAGATATCGGTAGATGCTCTGATTCAGCAGGGGCTGCGGAGTGAGCCAAATTTCGTTGAGCGGAGGCTGCGGAAAGGAGAGGCAAAAACGAAAGTCGCATTCCTCAGTTTTTCGAGTGGCACGACGGGAAAACCGAAGGTGTGTCAAGTCTTGGGCTGATGGATGAGGCCTCATACCTATGGTCGCGATAGGCCGTTGCAATACCACATTATGCTCCCATCGTGAACGTAATTCAGATGGCCCAGCAACAGAAGGTCAACGAGAACTATGCCCCTTGGGAAGAACGGAGGTATCGGCCAGGGGATGTAGTCGCAGGAGGTGCGCCTTTATAGACATGATGTGACGTTGCTGACCCTCTCTTGTAAAGTTCTACCTTTCTTCCGTACGTGACCTCTTTCCATTGTATATCGTCCAACAAACTGAAGTATGTGACTTTTCTAGATATTTATGGCCTGGTAGTTGTAGTAAGTTGGATTTCTACGACCCGATCATATAGCTCAAACGCGGTCACCTTAGATTAACTTCATGACGTTTTGTGGTGTGAGTTTCCTTGATTCCTTACCATCTCTCTTTCTCAACTCCGTGCAGTTATCAGTTGTAGTAATGCCCAAGTTCAACTTCACGGAGTTTCTAGAGAGTATTGTGAGACATCGTATAAGCCATCTTCTGTGAGTCGCCACCATTACCATGACTTATCATAGGAATCCTAATTTTCACACAGACTTGTACCACCTCAAGTCGTGTTGTTTTGCAAGGTTAGCGTTGACGTTTGCGGTAACTGGTTACTCTTCCTGATACTCCTGGCAGCACCCTGCTGTGAAAAACTACAATCTAAATGGTGTCAGGCTTCTGATGTGTGGAGCTGCCCCTCTCTCTGCCTCTCTTGTTGACCAGATAGTGAAGCTTATGCCGAACGCGCAGATAGGTCAAGGTTATGGTAGGGCAGCTTTTTGACTAACATATCGTCTGTCTTTCATCATTTTTAAGGCATGACCGAGTCCGCCGCTACTATCGCAATGTTTTCCGCGGACGAAAAGCTTGGGGTTCCTGGCGGTGCCGGGCGCCTGTCACCTGGCGTCGTTGCCAAAGTTGTCAAGGACGATGGCACCCTAGCGGGATTCAACGAACCTGGAGAACTACAAGTGAAAATTCCGTCTATAGCGCTAGGATATCTGAACAATGATGAAGCGTAAGTAATCATCTATGGCATATACTGGCTTGAGCTTAGTTGCTGCTCAACAGCACGAAAGAGACCTTCGTTAATGGTTGGTTGCGTACTGGCGATGAAGTTGTTATACGCGAGGACCTTGAAGTGTTCATTGTTGATCGCCTGAAGGTATGCTGTCATACTCCCATCCTTGTATCGATTTTCGAAAAATTCAACTTTCTTTGCAGGAAATCATGAAAGTCAAAGGATTCCAAGTGGCTCCTGCAGAGCTGGAGGGCTGTCTTCACGATCATCCTGATGTTTCAGATACGTGTGTAGTGCCAATTCTCGATAGCTACAGCGGGGAGCTTCCTATGGCGTTTGTGGTACTTCATCCCAACGCAGTTAAGAGGATTGCCTTGGATCCTGCTGAAGCCCGGAGGGTTAAAGTATCCATTACAAAGGTTAGCTCGCATTCACCAACTTTATCATTTGAACCAGATCTGACTGTTGCCTTTTTTAAGCATGTGGCAGACAATAAGGTCGCGTATAAACACCTTGCTGGCGGGGTGGTATTTGTGGACGTAATTCCAAAAAACCCGAGTGGGAAGCTGTTGCGTCGTGTCCTGCGCGATCGGGCGCGTGACTTGGTACGGTCGAAGTCGAAGCTGTGATTGGATTGTTACTATCATCGTATGTATCGTGGTTGACGTGTTTGCGTGATCTCATTGGTGTTCTATATCCAGTGTGCATTGCTTTTCACATCCAGGGTCCCCTCGAATTAGTAACGTCCTTTTCGCGAGATTCGAATGGCCATTACATTTTGTGACATATACTAAATTTGTAATAGCGGAGGGGTTTCCCGGTGGCGGTGTCGACTGGATACACACTCCGCTTTAAATATTATACAGTGTGATACTGACTCAAGTGATACTGCAGCGATCCCTCTCATCTATGTCATACTTTGAGATTTCTTCATCCAAATCGCTAAGTTTGCGATCACCCAACACCAGGCCAACTGGCCAGCGTAGCACCTTCGACCAAATTTAACCCTATCTTGCTACCTAATAATGTCAGACAGATACCTTGGCATCACCGCGTTACGCGTACAGGTAATTGTAATCATTAACAAACCACGACGATCGGCCATCAGGAAAACCCACAGCCAAACGTGGCTCCTCGGGCGCGACAACCATCGAATCAGTCACTGGGACTCGTTGTCCAATGTGGCTTTAAACGGTACGGAGTTGAACCCTGCCGTGTTTTTACCACGTGGTACTTGCTAGCACGTTGATGAAGGACTCTACTAGTAATTGACTCACCTAGTGACCATACTACATCTTGTGGCTGTTACCCAACCCAGCTGACAGAGAGCTCGTGGTGCGCCACAAATTATACTTTGATGTGGCTGCTCCTATCTGCTCCAATGTTCGACCTGTGCAATGTGGCCTAATCTCAGAATCCTTTCAGTACTAGTCTCGGACTTAGAATCACAGGACCGTGATGTCATGCTAGCCCGATGGCCGATACGACAGGTGAACGCGTACCCTCGGTTTATCTGCATCAAAAGGAACAATGCGAGCGCGCATCGCAAGTCTTTTTTTAAATCCAGTTGTCCATCAGACATGATTAAGACATCTACGCAGGATTCGCCACATTCGTAAGACCCCGGGTGGCAATGCATTAGCTTCACGATTATACTTAATACCGTAACCTACCAGTAGAGTTTAGACGCTTTGCAGATTACAACTCACAATGTCTTCCTCGGGGCAGGACCTCACACCACAGATTGACATCGGGAAGACGTTCGGGGCACTTTTTATTGGGGTTACCATTGCAGCAGTGTTCGTAAACGATTTGCTCATTATGCAGTCAAAGCTGTGCATTTCCTGCCGTCCTGACTTATTTTGCGGAACAGTCTCTTTGGTTTAAGCAACGTTCAAGCTTTCATCTACTTTCTGACGCATGCGGGCACAGGGGTGACATTTTATAAGCTGGCTGTACGTGTATACCACTTTCTATTAGTTCTGTTCTAAACTTCATGTCAGGTCATCTGGCTCTGGTAGGCATTCATTCGAGTTGCCATTTCCGAGCGGGTCAAGATTGTGGAGTTCTTTGAAACCTTAGGATACTCGATGCTCTGCACCTGATGTTGATCGGCCATTGTGTCTACTACTATCTAGTAATCAACTATGCAAACGTCAGTGCGCTTACGGAAATTGTATGGAGTTTTAAAGTGAGTTCTTATTGCAGTCCTCCGTGCAGTTCCGTAGTACTATGATATTGATGGGCTTATGCAGCTTCAGATAATAATTGAGGTGTGTTATATTTGTTAAGCTCTGCGGTGCACCTCAGTCATGCACTCTATAGTTTGTGATTGTCTATGGGGTACATCTGTAAGTTTGATGTGCAGAATGTGATGTGCAACTTATAATCCACACATTCTTGTAACATAGCATGTATGTTTATCGCATATGGATATGTATGTGTCTCCCTATCAATGGATTTCTACGACTGATGCAATATACCTAGTCAGCAAGGACCGATCAAGAACCCTCCCTATCATAGTAGTAAGTTTGCAATTGTTATAGGTTCTACAGCATTTCAGTCTGTTGATTCCGAGTCGTCGCCAGGGCCTAATCGAAATTTCACTCTCAGGTAAGTCTGTTAGCTGGAAATGCTGTTTGTTCAATCTCAAAATCCCTTCAGGTGTTGCTATCGGTAATTGTCTAAACGATGCTCTTGTTGTTAGCTCATCATTTTAACCCAATGTCAGCCCTTATATGGGCCTTGTGAGTGAAACTGTGTACTCCCTAGCTACACGAAGTGCTGATAGTGGGCAGATACCAGTGTCACGTATTCTCGGATCTGGTTAAAATCGAGTGGTGGACATTCATGACTTTGGGCACGATTACTTTTGTCGACTTCGTTATCGCATCATCACTATGTTACCTCCTGTCTACCTCTCGTACTGGATTTTCTAGGTAAGAAACGATCCATTCATCACCCGGCCCTGAGATACTACTAACGCGAAATACACAGCACCGATTCCTTCATAACGAAGCTCATGGTTTACATTATTAATACCGGCAGTCTGACGAGGTATTCCTTCTTCCAGACCATCCCATATCTTGACTCATATTTCATGCAGCATGTGTTCAACGGCAGCTATGATTACAGTAAGCTTCGAGAAATTGCGTTGTCCGTCTCTTCTCTGAGGGTGTCTACAGTGCGCAGTCATGCCGCGCAACTTCATCTTCCTCGCTATTGAAATTTTATTGGCTGACGGTATGATCAAAACCTTTTCCTAGAATTGTGCTGACCGGCAGTCCTGTTTCAAGTATATATCAACTCGTTCCTCGCACTCCTGAATGCACGATACTATACGCAGGTCAACGCAGACACGACCAATCCTTACCTCCCCAACCCCCACGAGGTCTACCGCCCGGATCTGCACATCAGGGCGTCGGAAAATGAGGAGCTCCAGGCATCCCGACAAAACGTGTTTAAACATCCCGACGATGAAACTGTGCATCCCTCTCGATTTGTCAAGGTCGGTGCTAGTTCTTATGTCATTGAAGACTTAATGACACGTTTTAGCCACAGCAGTCGACTGCGATGTCAACGGATGTGAATACCTTCTCGTCTGTGTGATGGATGAGATGTAGTATGGTCTATCCGCGCACGAGATAGGGGTCATAGCCTGGATATTGCGAGCTCTTATAAAACGGTACACAGTGGCGAGGAACTCGAGGAATGTAGTCCACTATATCAGTATCTGCAGGTTGGATACATTACTACCAGCTTAGATTATATCTATCAGGTCTCTAAGTAGAAGCAGTTGTTCTACTAGCGACTCTTCATGGCAGGGAGTGGCGGGTGTAATATTATGTAGTTTGGATGGAAGAAGTCGTTCATTCAATTCTCTCAGGTTTAAAACACTCATGTTCAAACCAGTATCTTCCTCCGACTAACGTTCATCGATCTAGCTTGCTCGTCGCTTCCTACTTTCTTGAATCCACTTTCGTGCCACTAGTTTTTATCTTGCAACATTGCATAATTTGCCCTTCTCAACTGTTATGGCAGCCCCACTGCTCTAGACGCATGATCTAGACTCTATAATCAATCCCGTCCTTTCCCATAGATTGAGAAGCATCGACGTCCCGTCGAGAATATCACGCTACGCTCGTGTGGCCGACTCTTGATAAAGATGAGGGAAGAGTAGAGAAAGTGAAACAGAGCTTTAAGTTATCAAGTGCACCTGTAACGTACCAGTAAGGCATCCATCACGATGTACATACAACAAATACATTGATCTGAGTCGTGCAGTTGTAGCGTTGCGACTGCAAATCTACGAAGTCTGCCAAGCGGCGTTCAACGATCTGTAGGATTCCATCCTAGTTTTGTAACATAGTAGATCAAGCTCAGTACCTATCAGATACCTTAGCGTGGCACGATCCTTACTATGTAACGATCCCCCGGAAGAATCAAGAACCTCAAAAGATGGTCGAGATTGATTTTGCAGGGAACGGATTCTTTCGATTATGAAATTCGATCAACGAGGATGATCAGTGGTAGTAAGTAGTAGCGACGCATACTTCATAGTTATTTTTGAAAATCTGTCATAGGATTTTGACAGTCAATTGTTTGCTGGTCCTCCATCCAGATCTTCATCCCGCAGATAAGACGTACACCTGCAAGACGAAGATCTGGTAAAAGGAAGCCATCGGGAGCAGACACGTCTCCTGATGCTCAATGATCTACTTGGAGTTGGAAAAACTATGTATAGATGTTGAAGAGTTTACCGAATACCTGGCCCTAGACCTCTCCAAATCCAAGAGATCAAACAAATGTGGATCGTGATTTCAATCCACTGTCAGAAATGAACATGCGTGGACTGATTACCAGACTTTGGTGATGATCATTCTCCTGACGGGGACATCATATGGCCCTCGAACTTCGAACAATGGTGTGGACAAGTACATAATTGGGGGAGTTGGTCGATGGAGGAAGGAGAAAACGGGGAATGGCTAGACCCGTATTACAGTAAAGTGTCGATCTTTTTCGCGCAAAGTGAAGTTACTTTGCTTAGGTGGTTGAAAACACAAGTCGACTTTAGTGGATGTGTCTGAGATGGTTACAATGACATGATTGGTGCATCATGGCATTGCAAGGCACTGGTAACGAAAATGATGATGGACGGATCTTCACCAGAACAAGGAAAACGGATAACATAGCTAGCAGGCTTCTGAACACGGTCACAAACAGTTTGAAGATTTGATGACATCGAGGTCAAACATAGGCCGGAAGAAACTTCTGAAGGTGAGAGCAGGTGCTGCTCCCCGTCGAACGTTGTTGCCACCATCGAGATAGTCCATCGTACAGAAAGATGCACGTGGCGCCAATTGCGAACCTGAGTGCTTCATCTATACAGCACTTAGCATAAAACAAACACGAAGGTACCGCATGGAACGAACCTTAAAAATGGCTTGAACGAATAGATAGCTGACTTCCTCGACTCCGATCCAAACGCCCGCTGATTGCTGGTGATTTGAGCGTAAGGTTTGTCGTGGGTGATACTCAAGGGTTTTCTGCAACATATTCGCATGCTCACCAGCGACATTAGATACCCACAAGGATGTCTTGCACATTTTAGAATCACACCCGCAACTTATACAGTTCGGAAGTTCTCTCACATACATGTTGCGCGATCTGCATACTTGAGACCTCCAGCGCCGAGGTGTCTTCCCAGACCAGTAAGATGCAAGAGACACTAGTGATCATGCCCCGCAGGCCGATGCAAGGCCATACCGCTCAGGTACAAGGTGTTGTGCACCTGCCTGACGGATGACGCATCCTCACAAGTTCGGTGGATGGCTCACTCCGAATACAAGACTTGGAAGGCGGCACAACTGACGAAATGAAGGGGATAAGGAAGCAGGAGTGTGCAAAATGGTATTGTCTCCAAACAGCAAGACAGTTGCCAGTAGAAGTGACGATGGAAAGTGAAGTTGTGGGATGTTGGGACAGGAAAGGTCGTTGCAAAATGGATAAGACACGCTGAACGTATGTCGTCAGCGTGCTGGAGTGTGGATGGTAATCGAGTTGGGAACGGATCCTACGGGAGGGCAAGAGTGTGGGATGTCAAGCTTTCAAGAGCGGCAAAACAATCAAGACTGAGCACAAGGATGTGTATGCTTAGTCGCCCGACGCGCCCAAACAAAAACTTTTTGCGACGGGAGGACTCATGACACAACGTCAAGTTTCAACCACCGAAAACCTATGGTACAGCTCATAATATTGATCATCGTTAGCATGAACATGAGTCCCAGTGGAAATCGACAAGAAGCAGGCCAACATATCCGTGAAGATAAAGCACGAATGGATCAGAGGTCGATTTTCTCGCCGCGTTTCAACTTTCGGGGTCTTTGGAAGAAACCGTTCGACGGAGGCGGGCCGAGATGCTCCGCGTGTGCATGAGGAACAATCATAAATTTATATCACTGCGGAAATTGAATTCGAGCAACCGGATCAATCAATGAAAATTCAGTGTCAACTACATGTGTAACATGTTCTGTGTTCAATCAATGTCCAATGCAATGGCAGTGGTATGCATATGGTACCAACTCAAGTAAGTAATTCTTTTTGATGAACTTAAGAGCGTCCCTCATGATACACGTTTCATCCTCATCGTAGAAGATGTACCTCCACCATGGTTCATCAGCACCAAAACCCGACATTCATCACAGAAAAAATGCTAACTACATTTTCCGTGCTGTGGAATATATAACATGGTGGAACACTGTGTTACTGGTTGACTTGGCCTAGTCAAAAATACCAATGGCTTCGCAAGACCTCATCCCACATCAACTCACGAGCACGTTCGGGGTGCTGTTTATCGGGGTTATCCTCGCAGCAATGTAAGTAAATTGTTCATTCATTCAGTCAAAGTCGAATGTTTCCTCTCACGAAACAGTCTCTTTGGTGTCACCAATGTCCAAGCTTTCATCTACATTCGGACGCATAGCCACGGTGGTACAGGGATAACATTTTACAAGCTGGTCGTACGTCTATGCTGCCTCCCTGTCGGTTTCTGTTGTTGATACTTGATGCTATTTTAGGTCATATGCTTTTGGTAAGCGTTGCGATTGTCGAGCACGTCGAGATAACACCACACCCCAAACTTTTAGGATACTCGATGCTCTGCATCTGGCCCTAATCGTCCATTGCGTGTATTTTTATTTAGTGATCAACCACGCGAACATCAGTGCGCTCACAGAAATCGTATGGAGTGCCAAAGTGAGTTACTACTTCTTCCCTGAGCCTCTACTATGTATCATATTGATATGCTTCTGCAGCTGCAGGCAGTAGTCGCTGTAAGTTATACGTCCTAAGCCCTATGCTTCACCTCCCACATGCACTCCACAGGCTTCCAGCATCTTTGCGGTGCATCTGTGAGTTCGATGTAGAGTGTTATATGCAGTATTCACTCAATGCTTTCTGAATCCGTAGTCTATATGTTCATCGCATATGGACAGGTATTTCCTCTCTATCAACAGATGTGTTATGACTTATGCAGTGGACCTAGTTAGCAAGGGTCGATCGAAAGTTCTGGCGATCATAGTGGTAGGTTTGCTATCGATTCCTTAATCAAGACTTATGTTTCATTCTGTTGATCCGCCACTAGGGCATCGCCGTCATCCTAACTTTAGGTGAGTCCCGTTACCTGGTAATGCTCTTCGCTCAATCTCTGAGTATTTTTTCAGGTTTTACCATCGGTGAGAGTTATTTGATACTATTGTTGCTTCATCATTTAACACAATGAAGTCATTATTTGGTTCATGTGAGTGAGACATCGGACTCCCCAACCGTTCTTAAGTGCTGATAGTGAGAAGGTATCTGAAAGTCCACGCAACCGCCGATTTGGTCAAAATAGAGTGGGCAATATACGTTTATCTGGGCCCTGTTGCCGTAGTCGATATCCTCATCGCATCATCATTGTATTATCTCCTCGCTACATCCCGTACTGGGTTCCCAAGGCGAGTTACAGTCCATATACTGTCAGGTCTGAAATACTGACATATAGTACTTAGAACGGACTTATTTATATCAAAGCTCATGGTTTATATCATCAATACAGGCTGTCTGACGAGGTATTCCTCATTCCAGCCTACCCCATACTTTGACTCATATTTCATCCAGTATGTGTTCAATGGCTGCTATCATTACGGTGAGCTCACACCTCTTGTTCTGCCTATCTTCTCTCTGACTGTCTACAGTGTGCAGTGATATCGGAGAACTTCGTATTTGAAGCTGTCGAATTTTTAATGTTTAAACGTATGGTCAAAGAATTCCTCGACGAGGAGGATCACACTGACTCATGGTATCATAGTATATATTAACTCGTTCATCGTACTTATGAACGCGGGATACTACGCGGAGCCCAACGCAGACGCAATGCATTCCTCCGAATGCCATGTGCGCTATGACATCTACCGCCCGAGATTGCGCGTTGGGACGTCGCAGGACGAGGAACAGGCATCTCAGAAGAGCATGTTCAATCGTCCAGATGAAGTGTTGCATATCACTCGACCTGTTCAGGCTGTCATGGTCAGTGGTTGCACCACTCTTGACAGAATAGGACTGATGTCATTTGCTTTAGCCGCGGCGGCCGATTGAGGTGACAATGGAAATGAATTCTCTCTCTTCAGCATGATTCGGATCGATTGCGTGGACCATTGTTTCCATATCTTGCGAGATGAGTGGGGCCGGCTAATGACTCGAACTTTTTGGTAGTGTCCACTAGTGCGCCCACAATCGACGTTGGTGCGATCAATTTTACTAAGTAGGCTAGTCTATCAAATTTGTAAAATGATATCTCCACACCGCGGCACGGGCGCTGCAACCTTATGTCAGTGTATTTGAATTGATGAGGTCGGACCTCGAACACATACTGAGGTCTACGAACGAACGCATCAGGAACCCGGATATTCGCACATGCAACGATCAGAGACATAGCCAGGAAGTCCGACGGTTGACCGTGTCTCATGAATACAAGCATACAAGATGCGTCTTATCTCGAGTCCATGCACTGCAGCGTACACCGCCCGTATATAGCCTCTTGATCCGATTTTTTTTGGGAAAGATAGACAAAAAGAGGTCCCAACTAAGCACAGGCCAGCTATTAATTGTCCACGGAAAGATGGCTTTATTAAATTTCGGTGTCCGATGACCGGATTTACGTACTTTTCCATCGTATCAATGATGAACGTTTGAACTAGCGGACTCGTCTTCATTGATAGTATCTCTCCGTTGCATCGAAGCCATGTTGTTGTCTATGGACCAGCGCGTACAGGTGATCATCAGTATCAGATAGATTGTGATTGTGGCAGCTAGAGAAATAACCAGGCCCTAAATTTTATCTATATTCAAGCAGTACATCTGGTATACAATGTATCCATGAAATCCTGGGCAATAATAGCGGCATCGTGTAGAACGCTGAGGTACGTAGGGAATACTGTGAGTAAACAAGCGGTATAAATACGAGCAGAACACCAAAAAATACGAGCGCAGGATATAGCATGTCAACCATCATAGACAAGGGCCAAACAAACATGTATTGACAGCAAGCGCGCCTGCTCCTTCAGATTCCCAAACCTACTTCCTCGTGGGAAATCCATCATCGTACTCGACTTGCTGATCGACTGTGATTTGAACGCCCAACCCATTGCGCGCACGGGGTATACCACTATCAACATCCTCCCCAATGATTGGAAGTACAGCCTTGGTTTCCTCGCGAGGGGTGACACTGCTTTTGTCAGCATCCCATTCTCCTCCCTCTTTACGAGCGGCCACGGCTACGGTGGCATCACGCATATCACCGAGTGTGAATGTGTGGTTAACCCCTCTTGGTCTATTCCCTGAGCCAGAGAGCGAGTGGGTATTGGCTCCTGATGAGGAAGCAGCGTGGGAAGAAATAGAGAAGGTGCCACCGTTGGTAAGGTCCCCTCTAACAGATAGGATGATACGCATAGACATTGTTGTTGTAAGCACAGCTGCCATGCTGGTGACAATCGTCTTGATGGGGTCGGTTGGACCCGTGGGTGTCATGATGAAGTAGAAGAAGACGTTGATGAGGTTTACAAGGAGAATGGCACCGTACAGGTTCAAGCCATCACGAAGCATGAGACGCCAGTAAGATACACGCCTGGTTTCGAGCGTTTTAATGCTGCGTAGAGAAGCGAGGACGAAGCTGGTAGCGTAGAGCAGGGTTGGAGCTAGCCAGTAAATTCCAACCCAGCTTGCGTTATTCAAGGGACCAGCGATGCATCCCTGGCCATCTTCAAGATGGACAGAGCGGTAGAACCCGCAGCAAAGGGCAGTGACGATAATCTGCACAGCGTATAATCCCCACATAGTTGCGCGAACATTTTGAACGTGGTCATAGATAGCCGATATGCGCATGACATGTACAGCGGATGCAACAGCCATGAGAATTGCCGTACAAATTGGCTCGTAAGGCCAGAAGGCGACGCAGTCCGTGTCTTGTATGACTGTCGTACTAAAGAACATTACACCTGTAACCGCGTTTCAGGTTAACGCCCGAGGTCTCACGATAAGACGGGCTTAGAGAGGGAAATGCACCTGTTACAACAAAATCCGCTAGGACCCAAAATTGCATGAAGTAATACATGAACTTCAAAGCTGGCCATTTTGGCAGACGTCCCAGCCTGTAGGACCTGGGAGTGAGAACGAGGGCATCCCAGGCCAAGACAGTGAGCGTGCAGACGAAGAAATACTTTTGAGCCGACAGATGAGGCGGAAGATCCAATGAAGGAGGGAGGGTCGGGGTTGTCGTGTTCGTCGACATGGTAGATGGGAAGAAGGAAAGGTAATGAGCGCTAGATCTACATGGCTCAATAGCAGCGATTTTATTCGCATAGGGAGGCAGTTCCATCAGTTACTCATTATATAAGCAGAATCTTGATCCCAAGATTTTGGTGCACAGGGTCCTCCCACGGTAATTTATAAAGTGGCCGTAAGTAACGGTAACGAACCTTACCGTTCCATCCGACGAGCTCGCATAATCTTAATGTCTTCTTCACCGTCGCTGTCATCCTCGACGCCTACTCTTACTAGCTCAATTGATCAGCCGACTAGTCAAGCCTCCAGCACTGGAGGTAACCAACCGCCATCTACATCGACCACGCTATATCTGTATGTGTTGCCAGATCCCACATAAGCGTCATAGGCTAACACAGGCTCCATCATCCCATGCACTGCATTCTGAACGTTTCATCTCGCATTCGCAAAACGTTTCTCTCCCCTTCTTCGTTTTGATCTCCTATTTCATATATTTCCTCGATACGTTACGTGCGGGTCCTTGTAACAATATCGATGAACTCTACAACCAGCTTCACGTTCCTCGCCACCCTTTTCGTCCTCCTGCTCATCTCCGCCTCTATTATATTCCGCTCCTTCCTCGTGCGCCGTCGCTTTCGTCGGCGTGTTGAAGACGCTTTGGCACAAGGAATCTATATTGACCTACAACCCACAGCACTCGGTCTTACTTCACGGTACATCGGAGAGAAACCCAGCGTACATGAAGCGTGGGTTGAACAGGATGTCTCACGGGAGAAATCCCAGTGGCAAGCCATCATGGTCTGTTTCAAGCCATGTAGTCATTTGGCAGGACTTGGCTGATACTTTCCCTCAACAGCCTGTGGCGGTTCTTCTAACACACAGGGTCGAACCTACTGCGGAATCACAATTACCTCATGAATCCATACAGCAACAGCGACCCTCGTTCCTCGCGCGCTTCAAGCGACACTCCACATCTCCTGACCCACATCCAGCCACAATTCTTCGACACTCTGCTTCCTCAGATGACTCCGCGTCCGTCTGTGTCCTGATCTCCATGCCTGACCCTTTCTCCCCAATGCGCTTTAAGAACTCATCGGAAGATTCGGCCACGTCGCAACTAAGTGACGGTACTAAAGATCCGAACCTGGGCGTAACCACAGGGAGGATTAACGATGAGGAAGGCGTCCCAAACGTTGTTTTTGGGGTGGCCGAACTTCCTGTGCTTGGTGGCTGGACGGAGGCAACAATGGCGTAATATTTTCGGTTATACACTTCCCTGGTATGACAGACACGAATAGGGTGGTAATATGATATATCGATCGGTGTGGACCTGTTTAACTAATCTTGGCCCTATATCAAGTACTGTATTCTTGTTTTGTAACACTTACTACCACTTACCCACACCATGATACTCACCATCCTAGTATGCATGCAGTATAGTTAGGTAGGAACGACGCTGCAGGAATGTCCCGACTAACCCTTGCGGTTTCGCTAAGACATAATGTCAACGCTATGAAGGCATCCGTACCTGTTGCAACCTTGTGTGTCGCATAACCCTGTCACTTGAGTACCGTGCCTTTGTACATGGAAGCCTTGTACCTCGAGTGTACCGATGCCATCATTACACGGCCTCACATCGTGTACGGCATGAAATATTATTTTAATTGACCATATCATGATATCTACCCAGTGCCAGACCTAATACAACTCTAATTGTCATCCATCCATGCCAAGGCATCCAACTCGCACCGCCAACTCGCACCGCCATCTGGCATCATATCAGCCAGATCCCTCGAACTCCGAGTCTCACACTGTTCGAACCCTCCGGTTATCTATCATGACCCAGCGTGGCCCCTGATATCGGTGAATCTTTGAATTAAGAAGGCGGCGAATCGTTCTCGCGCTGATCCTGTGTCCTCCATGGTTGATTTGTTCTATGCAGTGTGGAGTCTATCGCCGCCCCAATGATTCGGGGTACCTGCTAGTGTGATCAAGTAAAAATAGAACTTGAGAGAATCACTGTCTTTCTTCGCGATGAGAAAAAGAGATAGATGAAACAAAGTACTTATCTCGAAGTGGACCTTTTAGTGCGCCAGGTGAGATGTGTCGCACAAAGATCAGTACTGATGGTCCAGAACTTCCATAGTAGTTCGCAGAGTTCCGAGTCACAAAGTCCTCTACAGGATGGGACCGATGGCCCGATGCTTGAGTGGGAAATGATGCCGCCAGGTAGGCATATTTCATGTAACCGCAATTTCAACTTATCCCCTCGAGACAGGCTGATTCCGCCGTTAAGGCTGAAGGAACACAGTTTCCTTCATCATGGATCGGAGTCTTGGACATATCCAAGGATGCCGTTGGTTGTGTAGAAAATTTAGAAAATGCCGAGAGACCTTGAAGATGAGCTGTGGACTAGACCACCACGTGTGATCGATACTACGCTGGATAGAAGCAGGAGATATCACATGGGCAACATGAACACCTGAGCGCTGAGCCTTGTAGCTGTGGAGACCACGCTGGCGTTGTCAGACTGCGGACATGGAGTCAATACAAACAATGACCAAGTTGCACGTGCACCGGGCCGTCGCTTTTTCTTTCTTCTTGCTCTTCCATAAACTGTAATCTCCAAGCTCGCTGTCTTCCTACTCTCTCTTCCTCCACCCGGACCGCGTCCGCGAGTGAGTTTCGTTTCTTGATCGTGCTGAATCTCGATGCTAGACCCTCTGACAGGTCTCCGATTTAGTGTGTGGTATTCTAGGGTTACTGCTCCATGATCCATCGGTTGATGCAGCACCAGAGATTTCTGAAGCTCTCTCCTTGCTGCAGCACAGGGGACAGGATGCATGTGGCATCGTAACGTGTGGACCTAAGGGCCGATTCTTCCAGTGCAAAGCCAACGGCATGGTCCGGGATGTCTTAGATGAGAAAGCTATCGCAAAATTGATCGGAGGTATGGGGGTTGGCCATGGTAAGCCTTCCCAGTTATGCGATCCTGTCAACTATTATAATACCACACTGTAGTTCGTTATCCAACTGCTGGTAGCTCGGACCACGCCGAAGCACAACCGTTCTACGTCAATTCACCATATGGTATTGTATTCGCCCACGTGAGTCTGTCTTTTAAGTTTCTTCCTTAGAGTCGACTGAAGGTGATGCTTAGAACGGAAACCTCATAGACAGCCCATCACTCTTGCAATATATGGACGCCACCGCACATAGACATATAAACACTTCATCTGATTCCGAACTTTTGCTCAACCTTTTCGCCGACAATCTCCAGAAGACAGGCAAATTTCGTATCAACGAAGACGATATTTTCACTGCTATAGGAGGCCTTATGAGGCAGTGCACAGGAGCATATGCGTGTGTTGCAATGCTCGCTGGCTTCGGGGTTATTGCATTCAGGGATCCAAATGGCATAAGACCAGTCGGAATGGCTTCCAGGAAAACCGACACTGGGAGAGACTACCTCTTTGCAAGCGAGAGCATCGTCGCTGATGCTTTGGGCTTTAGTGGATGGGAGGATGTGAAGCCCGGTAGGTACTTGTTCCCATCGTCAGCTGCAGCTATTGATGGGTTGTATTGGCGGTACTAGGCGAAGCAGTGATCATCACTCGGTCAGGGGTTTCCAGGAAACACGTTGGAGCTCATGCGACCTTTGCACCAGATATCTTTGAATTTGTCTACTTCGCTCGCCCTGATTCTGTGCTTGACGGCATCAGCGTTTACCGCAGTCGAATGGCTATGGGCGACGCACTTGCTATCGAAGTTGACAAGGTTTTGAAGGAACGTGGCATCACAGTGGATGTCGTCATCCCAGTCAGTCGTTTCCGCTGTCTACGATTGTTTGGTCTAAGATGTTTTGCAGGTTCCTGATACATCTCGTGTTGCAGCTTTGAATCTCGCTCAGAAGCTCAAGTTGCCTTACCGAGAGGGCTTCATTAAGAATCGCTATGTCGGCAGGACATTCATTATGCCAGGTCAACAAATGAGGTAATACGCATGGGTTACCATAAACACGAATGAGTGATGCCGAGACTTTTTACAGACGGAAGAATGTTAGGAGGAAATTAAACGCAATGGCGCTGGAGTTTTCCGGGAAGAATGTTCTCCTTGTTGATGGTAAGATTAGAACAGCTGGAACCCAACATCTCGTAACACATGTTCTAGATTCCATCGTTCGCGGCACCACCTCAGAGGAGATTATCCAGATGGCGAAGGATGTCGGTGCAAAAAAGGTCATCGTCGCAAGCTGTGCCCCTCCTATACGGTAACTCCTACCAATGCCAATGAGCCTTTGCCAGATAGCTGACAAAAATTCAGGCACTCGAATGTCTATGGTATCGATATGCCTTCAAGGACAGAGCTCGTTGCATATGGACGCAACGCTGAAGAGATAGCCGAGGCTATTGGGGCAGATCTTGTTGTGTTCCAGACTCTTCCCGACCTCATCGCATCCGTGCGACAGTTCAACCCATCTATTTCGACGTTCGATTGCTCCGTATTCACAGGAGAGTATGTCACCGGTGGTGTCAATGAAGAGTATTTGCACCGATTGGAGTCACTTCGTGCGGACAACGTTAAGAACAAGGTGGCCGTGAACTCACGGGAAGGCCAAAGTGAGGGCAGTAGGGCCAATGGACTTCACAATCGGGTGAACATAGTGGCATCTGGTGGTCCAGTCAACGGCGCGGACGACACAGTTGGATTACACAACACCTGGAATATCAGTTGACAGTCACCTGGTTGCTTTTTCTTCCGTAAACATCGAGTAGACTACAATAGTTTCTTGATATTCCCTGTTTCATAGATAGATAGATAGATAGATTCTGTCGCCTAGAGAGCATTTCTGCGTGAGGAGCGGGGTTGAAGGGATGTACGTCTAACAGATGGTAATGTCAACAATATTATGGTCAATAGGAATAGAGAGGAAAGCAATTGCACTAGGCATACACTACTGAGACAGTCGTACAATCGATGTATAATAGATGATGACCCTAAGAAATAAAATGCAAGTGCGAAATGAAATCTATGAGTAGAACGTGTGCAGTGGAACGAATGGTTCAATTTGAAGGTTATCGGGTCGGCATGATGCGTGCATTACCGGTCTGTCCTGGACGCTGGGAAAGGGTGCGGTGCTTCGGCATGAATAGAGAAGCCATGGGATCCTTCTTGTTTATTGAAGGCTTAATCGGCCGCTGTTCCCCTGTGAATGGTGGCTGTACTATCGGTGAAGGTTTCAACGAGCGAGCAGAAGGAGGAGAAGCAGCCAATTTTGGAGGAGTAGCAGGGGTTAAGACCGATGGCGTGGTAGGTCGGCCAGATGACTGAAGCGGTGCGGGTGGGATAGACGGTCGTTTGTAGGTGACTGTCTTGACAGTGACCATGCTCTTGGTTGGCTCGGAAGGTCTGGGTGCTGCGGGCTTTATACCGGGTGAACTGTGCAGTGTGCGCTGTCGCTTAGGAGGAATGACACGGGCAGAGTACATGGAGCTACGGAATTTAGTGGCGTCATTCTTGGTCTTCTGGAAGAGTGTCTTGGGCTGACTCGGCGCTCCCCCTTGATACAAAGCAATTAACCACTGGAAGGAATTCAAAAAGAGGAAACATACACCCTCGAGCACGTTTTGGGGGAGGTAGGCGATCGGTAATCTTGACCTCACGTTCCTTCTTTCGTTCTTCCGCTTCCATGCGTTGACTGCGGAGCCGAGAACCCGCTTGTTCAAGCCGTTCGGCCTCTGCCTCTCGTAATAACTATTCCAATCTTTTGTCAAGAAAGTATCCAGAAATTGAAGAAAAGGCTTACGAAAAATTGCTCGCGCCAGGATTCGGGAGCCTCAGAGCCTTCTTGGAAATACTGTTCGGCTAAGAGGGGAAACGTTTTCCAACATAATCGTTGCCATATTTCTTTGGTAATGTTAGAGAGCAGTGGAGAGATCGTTGGAATCCATTGAACGTACCAGAGGTATCATTCTCAAGATACTGCAGGAGGTGGATCAGGAATGAAAGCACGATAAGCAGGAGATGGGACGAACGGGTGATGATTGTTCCAGACGAAGAAGGGTATCTGCAGAGCAACATTCCAGTACCGGCTTAATCACATCATATCGTATAGCATCGTCTCCCAAACTGCTTATGGCTGCACGAATGACCTGCATTAGTCTTGGACGATATTGTTTGACATCTTCGGCACGCACAATCTGTGTATGTAGAGAGGACTGTACAAGACGATCACTTCAGCATACAGCCGCACACGATCGATAGACAACTCACCACGCTGACAATAGGTAACCAACGTGGGCAAACGGCGAGACTGGCACTCAGCTTCGGACATTATTAGGGAAGAAATGTAGCTCGAAATGTAACTTGCTACACAGATAACGAAGGGAATGCAGACAGTATGTATTTAAGCGAGTGGATTGGTCGAGTTCAGCCTTAAAGCTTGTCCGTCGCTTCATATTAATACGTACTGCCTCAGGCCCACGCCTGTGGCGCTGTGGGTTGTTACAGCCTTTTACAGATTACCCGGTTTGGAAAGCCCCTTACTCAATTGTGATACAGGGACAATAGACATGTCCACTATTAGTAACCTAGCCTTGTGAATCGAGTATCCACATTAGGGTGGCCCTCAGAAGTTGTGGTACACGAAGCTCAAGCTGACAGTCTGTGCATACGAGGCACTGAGTAGAAGCTAGCACGATCAGAAAACTACTACAAGGGGCCAGTCAGTGTGAACCGGTATGCAGTGAATTTTTTGTTTTGTTTTGGATAACTTTTCTGAAACGATAGCATCATTAACTCTGACCACTGGCTTGCTCACACACTGCTAGGCTTTCAAACGTTCAACTCTTAATATCAATGTTTGAAACAATCCAGGCTGGTACCGACGATGTCTGCCTCCAAATTCAGGTCCAACATGATAGCAATGATGGCATTATTCCATTTCAAGTCCGGTCTGAGATTTCATGTTCTCGCAGGAGTCCTGGAGGCCTGAAGCATTCCTCGACCAAAACACTCCTGGCCGAACAATACATTCTAATCTACAGGACCCCGGTGCCCTTTCGCATCTCCCCTTTTGCAATCCTTATGAACACTTCTTCAGGGTAATGATGAATGCTTGCCTTCACAAAAAGGGCATCGACAAGAATGCCCGTGATAGGTGGAATATGAACAGAACACGACATCTCCCTCCCGCATGTATGCCTATACGACGATTCCGAAGTTCCCGGCTCGAATCCAACGTCGTCCTGCCCAAAGGAGCGAGGATCTACTGACACATCGAACTTGAAACGTTAACTGCTTGCACTCGACAGACTGATAGTTTACATTCACAGGAAACCGAAAATTTTGGGATTCTGTCTCATGACCAGATGGACGGATAATTCATTTACATGTCTATGAAAGACTCCTTCTGCACCGTCACCAAAATCGACCGGTGTGGCTGGAGCGTGTCATTAGTTCCTCATATAGCACTATAGCAACATAACTACTGACCATGGCAGCTCCCAAGGGTCGAGTGGGAGATGCCACTTCAACTTCGGGATGAGCGAGCATGCTTCTCCGAAATGATGGGAATTTCTCCTGCGACAGATCGTCCAGCCCGGGATTGGTGTCATTGGAGTCTCTCCGGGGCTCACGAAGTTCGAAAGAATTGATGGGACTTGCGTTGGATGATTGTGTGTAGTATCCCACGTTCAGAAGTGCGATGTACGAGTTGACGTAGACTTGAGATGAATCTACTGGTCAGCACGATCCTCGGAGAATGCATTGTTTCGTACGTTTGGCTATTAAAAATTGAAGGGTGAAGAAGACGAAGCTGTATGGCATCACTGCGCACTGTAGGTGACCTGAGAGCCGGGATGGAGGGTACAACGATTGGAACCTTACTATGGTGATAGATGTCAATGCACATATACTGGATAAAAGATAAGTCAAGATATGGGATGAGCTGGAAGAATTGTTACCTCGTCAGACAACCACTATTGATGGTATAAAAAATGAGCTTCGTGATCAAGCAATCCGTGCTAGAATAATCTGGTAGAATATCAGATCCTTGGAGTGAACGGAGTACTCCTTACTCAGAGCACCCAGTGCGGGAGCTAGCGAGGAGATACCATAGCGAGGATGTAATGAGCACATCCAGGAAAGTAGCTACGCCGAAAGCCATGAAAACGGTCCACCGGTTCAAAAACATTCCAGTCGGAATTTTGTGATTATATCTGTTCACCATCAGCACTTCGCTGTGTTAAGAATAACTATGTCTACTCACAATACCCAAATCAGAACTGATCGGGTTAAAATGAGCCAACGCCAAGAGTAAGTACCGTTAAACACTCACAGCTGGCAACACCTAAATAGTTTTTCAAAGTTAAAGTGAAGGGCGTTCCAATTGACAGACTGAGCTTACCTGAACCTGAGACGATGACTATGCCCTAAACGACAAAATGAGATGACAAGACTAGAATGCGACTTTCGATGGAAAACGCACCGGTATTATACGAAAAAATCTTGCGCGATCTCTGCCAACTAGATTCGCCGCATCAGTCGTGTCAAACGCATTTGTAGCGAAGAAATACCTATCCATATGCGATGACAATACAGTCTATAAACCAAGAATGACTTAGTAGAGTGTTACATACACAGTGCACATCAAATTCACATATGTATCACACTGACGATGAGAATCTGCGGGTGCATGTCTGAGACGGACCACGGAGCTTATGAAATGATTTACGTTGAACACAATCTGAAGCTGCACAAATCCAATCAACACTATAGCAGGAATTGCACGAAATGCCCAAGTAAAAACTCACTCTAAAACTCCATACAACCTCTCTGAGCGTAGGGATTTTTGCGAGGTTGGTCACCAAATAAAAATAGACGCAATGGACGACCAACGTCGTATGCGTAGCATCGAGTATCCTAAACCATCTTGACGTGCTTGCCAATGCAACTCAAAGCGACACCTACCAAAGAAACAAGACCTGATATAGCGTCAATAACAAAACTGAACTGAATAGAAGACACGCCCGGACGTACGATGAGCCTATAAAATTTTGTCCATCTACCAGCATGCGTCCGAAAGTAGATAAAAGCTTGAATGCTAGTTAGACCAAACAGCCTGATCCATGGGGTATGGTACGACAACGGGCAGTGCTCAGCTTTATCTGCGTAGTGAGCAAATGATTTTTACTAACGATGCTGTGAGGATAGACCCAATAAAGAATGCTGCGTAAATGCCCCTTGGGTCAGTGCGGATTGGTTGCGGTAGGACCTGCGTTGAGGAGGACATTCATGAATATCGCTGGCTGAATCAAATCCGACAGCAACTGTATATATTCCACGCGCACGAGGCGAGTAACAGTTTGCCATCTGCAATGTGATGGTTCTCAGGCTGGTGCTGGCAGTTCACGATACATTCGTTGGAACACGTAAAGAACACGCAGAATGAAACAGACCGAGTTATCAGGACTATCGCTTTATCCGATAGGATCGCCAGCGTACATGCCAAGAACAACATCAGAAACAGAACATTCGAACATTGACTGTGCAAATCATGATCTTACCTTCAAATAATGGGTTGACCAATACTTAGCGACCGGTCTATCCAGACACTTGCCATGTAGCAGCGTTATGCAGTGTGTGATCTTGGCAGCAAAGTCGTACCTTGATGCCTCAGGTCATGCACCTCTTGGCCGACATCTGCATTGGTTGTTGTGCCATGTATAGCTGAAGTCGTGGGGTGCTTCCGGCACTTGCGAAGTGCTACCATGCAACAGCAGAAACCTTATTTAATTTTGACATGCCTAATAGGAACCATGGCTTACGATATTTGTTCGCTGGAATCCCGCATATGCAAATCAGCGTAGTATATAGGTACGCTTGTCCGGATAAACAAACCCACGTTTTTCACTTTTAATGTATCACCAAGGAACTGGGAGCAGGAGCATGCAGCGAAGAGATTACCGCCTGCATACTAAAGTCCTTTGTCAAGAGAACAAGCGTTAGCATACCTATGGTTAGGATCAAATAAAAACAGGAATCACATCCAGGTGGTCTCCAGACTACTGCACCTCCACCGTCAAAGATCGTGGACGGCATCCACAATGCGACTTGTTTGCATAATTATGATATTCAAGTAAGTACCTGACGGTATTGTGTGAGGGCGTGCGATCAGACTCATAGAACGTGGGAAGACATACACAGTGGCGACCAATTCAGAGACGAGAAGTGGCAACTCTCACATTCAGACTTGGTGACGACCTTCCTGCTGGCAAGATAAGAGTCCAAGTGACGAAATTGAATGCAAGGTCGCCTTGTCAGATGTGACGGACTTTCCGCAATTCCGATCTAATCAGATGCCCACCTGATGAGACGAAGTGGTGAGTTTCGGGCCTCGTCGCAGGATAAGTCAAAATGTGCAGCAGGTTACTATTACGCGGGAAGTTCCGTAGGGTTGACAATGATAAAGGAATAACAACGTAGGATGATATAGAATGATAGAATATCCTGCCAATATAAACCAGTCAAATCAACAGGGAACTTCACACCTTATGGCCTAGCGAATAACAGCAGTGATCGAGACATCCTGGACGAGCATCATTCGAAACGCGTTGGACCGGGGGTCCCAAGGGCAAGAGTCACGCACCAAGGGCCTCAGTCGGCCCTTTCCATAGCTTAGTCAGCGTGTAGACTAGGTCTCTAGCATGTTGTCGCGTAGCTTCACCTCATTCCAGCTCGGTTGCTCAGTCTCTGGGCTGCGAGCCCCTCGGCCTGCTCCAGCGTTTTTATTCATGCCCAGATATATCATGTCCTGTGTGGAGCATCCTGCACGAACATTTCGAGTGCTGTCGCAGCAGATGATTTGTATTCACTTGAATGAATAATGGAGCCGAGAATTCAAGGAGCTCTGTAGGTAGATTCTAGTTGACAGTGCATCCGTTCATACTTCCTACGATCAATCCTAGAGTGACGGAGCAGGCGGAGGGTCCAGCAGGCATATCAGCAATAGAACCTGGATATGACGATGTTTCTACAACAAATCGACTTGCAGATGGATAAAGCATCCGCTCCGTGTCAATAGGCCTTCTACAGGGTGTAGAACTCTAGGCGAGACGCAGTTAGCGTAACTGCGAGTTCAACGAGAGTCTAGCTAATGGACAGTCTGGCACAGACGGTATTGTTTAGCCGCTCGGCTCAATTCGGTCGATTTCATTCATGGCTGGCACATTGTGCATACCTTTGTGAGGGTTATATTGTCAACCTTGATGCTGTCAGCCACAAGTTGACCACGTTATGTTGCGACGGCAGCGGGTGACAGGCACAAAAGACACGGGGGAGGGAAGAGGAACGTTGAGAAGAAGGTCTGGACTCTGTGTACAGCGTCAGATGGCATCGCATCACTGATGGAAGAGCTGATGCTGATGGCACTTACTAATACTATCAAACTCTCTTCGGTTGGCAGAAACCATTGTGTTGGTCCATGTGGGAAAATGACAATTTGTCTACGACGGTCATGTGTTCCTCGGAGATCTAACGCGGTCATGCTGCCTTGGTAGATCTTGACGCATCCGCGTCTTGTAGCTCAGCGCTCAAGTCAAATCTCGTCCGCGTTGAGTGCATAGTTTGAGACCTGATGTGATAGATCATTACACAGCCATTCAAATATTCACTGGTCTTCCACATGGTCTTATGGGTATTTTTATCAGTCGAGGCCTTCATCTGATATTGATTAACCCTTTTCGGCCAGAAGTTCGAATCAATGTTCGCAACGAATCAACGACACAGTACCAACAACGTCTTCTTCAACTTCTTCACCTGCTCAACCGGGATTTCCCATAATTTTAGCTCCAAGGCTGATGTCGTCGAAAACACTCCCCGCTAGGAGGACCTAGTCATCATATTCCCATAAGCTATATCAGTGGCCAGTTCTCAAGCTGCTTCAGCCTTTGCTGCAGTGTCGACTCCGTGACGTCCGAGATGATGCTCTTTACGTGATCCGCCATCCGGTGGATTCGATCCAAGTTAAAAGCGCTAACCGGGTCGAAAGTCGGCAACGCCTGATCGGTCAGGCTAATGTCCAATTTCCGGTTATCATCATCACGTGTATATCATTTAAGTCCATTGGCAGTCACCAATCACTAGCACTGCCCGCTTTTGCCCTCTGTTTTTTCGCTCATATCATCTATGATCCATGCAACAGCAGGAAAGGCCCCCAACGTCAAACCTCTCCTTGAAGAGCCTCCTAACATTTCCTGTGCGTCAAACACGTACTTGAGTAGAAGCAATATCTCACAACTTGGTTATCTATCTAGTACCGAATTTGCAACCCACCCCCATCTGTTGGCAAAGTACGGTCGTGTGGGGTGACACCATTCCCGGAAGTTCATCTTGACGATGTACTCGAACGCAAGCACCTTCCGCCTCTTGGTCTCAAGGATTTCGAAGAATATCTTCTCTATGTCGAGCAATCACCAGAAAATCTTTATTTTTTGCTATGGCTAAAGGAGTATACCACCCGTTACCACGTCTGGTCACAGCGTACCAAAGCCATGAATGCTCCAACTCCTACTGGTACTTCAACACGACAAGCCTTTCTCCCTTCATCGTCGTCAGACCCCTCGCTTGCCCTTTTTTATGCAAAAGCAAAACAGACCTTCTTCACCCCTGGCGCCGAGTACGAACTCGATGTCCCTTCAGATATCCTTGCCCCATTTCATTGTTCATCTCAAAACGCAGTATCTTCTACCAGAGTTCGCGGGGCAGCCATTTCAAACCCACCAAGCGCCCACCCAGATCCTACAGTGTTCATAGAGGTGGCATTAGAGGCACGCGCAATGCTTAAAGAGTCCCTTTCGCGCTTTGTTCGTGCAGCTTCTACCAATGTTGGCTCACGCAGAGCAGCTTGTGGCATTGCTGCTGGGATGATATGTTTATGTATTGCTGGAATATTACCTCTTGTACTGACGTCTGGTGGCTGGGTGGGTGCCCCTCACGGACGGTGGTGGAGGTTATCAGCATTCCCCGGCATATGGCTTGGTTTGGCGTTGTTGTTCTCTAGTTTCAACGGAGTGAGTGAATCCCCTCCCTCCAAGTAATCGTGCGTGAGGTAACTCCCCTGTTTATAGGTTTGTCTCATGGTGTATGTCTTTGGCGACCTGAGACAACTTCGAAAATTTGAGCTCGCTAGGCCAGCTATTTCTAGGCCGCTACCTTCCCCTGCCCCTGCGGTCACATCAATATCAGCGCCGTTACCTCACCCGTCAGCGCCTACCGAGAGGCCTACCATCGTAATATCCAAGCACCACGACAGGCAGTACAATCCAGAATTCTGCTCCTCTAGGTCCTTCCAATCCGCGCCATACTCCCTCTCTGCTGAAGGACGCTCATTTTCGCAAGCCTCGGAGTCGTATTCTGATACCGAACTATCCGGATCTTCAGAAGACGAACATTCTTCTTCTTCATCCGAGTCGCCAGAGATTGAAATTTCTCCTGCCTACTTCGATGACGTGCCTGCACCTGAGGGTCCAGCGACAGCCACAGGCTTGTATCGATCTCATTACCGTTCTGCGCAGCCATCATCTATCGCGTTCCCTTCCATGGCACATACTCGACAGCGCCCAAACCCTGTTACATTTCTCTCACCTCTTGAATGTCACGCTTCCAGCGGGAATGCCGTGCACAGTTCGGCTGTCAAGCCACATACCCTAGATGATTCTAGTTCCTTCGGCCCCAGCGCGGCGTTCATTCGTCATGAGGTAGACCTCGATGCGGAAGACGATCTAAAAGAGCGCGTCTACACAGGACTAGACTCGAAAGAGTGTTTTGACTTCGATCTTCTTCCCAAGTCTGTCAAGGGAAATGCGATCCATGCAGATAACATTCGTCTCCCGAGCAATGTTTCCCCACCTGTCGCCGTCGCAGGACATACTCCAACACTATCTCTCGAAACTGGAAACATCACTCCTTCAAACAATCTCCTCACTTCTACCATCGCGCGCCAGCAGTATAAATGCAAGCGCACATACGCACCTCCACTATCACTCGTTTCACAAACTTCTTCAATTCAATCGCCCAATTCGTACACGCCATCGCCGACGCCGAGCTCTAATCGCTCTCCCGTTATCTCCTTCATGGTTCCCTCTTTCACTGCGGGCGTTCCTGCTTTCAAGGCACCGATGACGCGTGTGCGGTCACCCGTGGTGATCCGAGCTCAATGGGAAATTGTTATTCGCTCCGCTGTCTTCGGATTGATTTGCGCTGTAACATGCGTCGCCGTTTTTATCGCTGTTCCGTGACATTTCGTGCGCTGTGCAGTCATAGCCAGGAACGTTGCCTTTAGTGATTTGATCAGTGCCTTGTGTTTTATTCTGTAGCTTTTCATATTTTGCATGATCATGTTTCCCGAACGGCCCGTGACTCACTTGTCTCGTTCTCTCCAGTAGTATTTATCGCATTTTCCGACGCTCCTTTCCCATGCTTGCTGTCCTCAACTTCATTGCTGCTGATTAATCCTCACTGAAAATACCTGTATGCATTTGAGATATCCTTGTTGTACTCTGATACTTGTTCTTGACCTACGAGTTGCCTGCGATGAAGCCCAAAAATTAAATAGCAGTCTCAGAAGGGATTTGTGATGGTGCGATAGACGAATTGCCCCTATGCAAACATATATGCGAATAAAGTCTTTCTATGCGATAGACGCGATCTTGATCTGCTCATGTTTTTTGTGACGATACGTGACGACTTAATTGTGCATTCAGGGACCCATCTGCAGATTTTTTTTGGTTTTTCATTCTACTGTGTCTTAGAATACGCGCACTAAACAGTCAAGAAGCTGAATAACTGGAACATGGGATGAAATACCGGGGTGTTCAACTGGTGCGTCAGCGAGGTGAATGATGAATCGAACCAACGCAGTATCGACTGCGCATCGCGAAACGGCAGCACGCCCAACACGGGCCCACACGACGGATGCAACAAAAGCCCGCTGAGAAGCAAGCTGGTGAGGATGTGAACAAGGGCATCCCATATTCACATTATCCACCAGCTTGCTTCTTTGTGCTGTCAGTGGCTCGGATGCCTACGAGTGCATCAAGTGCACGTGGTGATGTCTGTTACGCTCGTAGTGGGTCTCAAGGATGTGTACATCGGAGGTTGCAATTGCGACGAAGACTGCGTGAACAGAGTACAAGAAAGGAAACAAGGAGCGAGAGCGAGTTCAGGGGATGTAAGAGAGAAGGTATAGAGGCTTTGGATGTCGGTGGCTACAAAATTATGTTAGCACACACTCGTTCTGTCACAACACTATTGGCAGCCCGACTGTGTTGTTGACTTACAGCTTGGGAGGAGAAGCTCGCCGTGACCTGTACCCATACAGACCACATCTGAACGTACAAGATCCAATTCACGTCTCACCACTTTACAACTTTTCCTCGATTTCATAATTACCCGCTTTGCAGAGAAAAACTGCTCGATCGTGGAATACCTAGGATCATCGTGACGAATATTTGGAGGGGACGCGTCGATGTCAACGTAGTGCGTGACTTGGAGGATAGTTTCAAAGCAAGTACTTTGCGGGGTTTGAAATTTGAAACATGGTTTGCTTTCAACTTGAAGGGAACTTCTCCAGTCGTCAAACATGTGCTGCGCTGGCCTTGTGAGTTATTGTGGACATAATGATGTGCATGAATATTCTGACAAGACCAACGCGCGGTTCTCCATTCTGCATCCACATCGGTAGTGGCATCACTGCATCTCAAGAGCTGACTCGAAATCGCTGACATGCGGCAAGCGTAAAAGTCCTACATAGCCAGATGCGCAGGGTGTGGGTTCTTAACTGTCACAGGTTGTCTGTATACGCTCTTGTGATTCCATTGTTCGACTCTTATGACCTACAGGCGGTGAACAGACTTCATTATGATGAGTCCTTTACGGTCGCTTCAGCCGCATTTGCACAATTCAATATTAGTATAACATTTGATCGTTATGATCTCGTCAGAAAGGCTGCTATGTCTCCTTCCAAAATTCGGCATGGAGACACCTAGTGCACACTGCAAAGTCGGGTGGCGACCTCCAAGATCCCGACAAACCAAGCACATCTCGCGACAACCAGGCCCCAATACTAACTGCGCTCTTTAACTGATCTAACAGGCACCTATCGATATATCGACAATGCGTCGGATGACGACTTGAGGACAAGCCGATTCTATTTGGAGTCATCACATGGGTTCTCAATCCCGAAGAAGCATCTTCGCTCTGAATACCGCTGTTGGAATGCCTTTTTTACTTCAAACGATATAGCTCAGTACAATCCCGGATGTTGCTAACCGGAATCCACCAGTACTCTGTATGTCGGTCCTGTGCAACGCCAAAATTTCCATCCCGACCATTGTTTTTCTCAGGTCTGTGTCATGGAATGTAGTTGTTTTTGGTTGCGAGCTAATCCGACTCGTACTTTTTATTTTGCTGATGTCATTTCAGGCAATTCTGTGATAGGCCACACGAGCAATGTCCGTTGTCATCATCTCAGGTCTACAGCAAGCTAATGTGTGTATCTTGGTATGTCATACTTGCATGCTCTACTCTGGGATCCTCCGTTATTGCGCGCTCCGACGATATACTACATTCTTACTTTTCCTTCTGCATCGCACACAGTATAAGATCGTTCCTTCCAGTCCGATTCTCTCATTGACGAGGAATCAATTCTCCGAGTTTATCTTGAGTTTCCGTGACAACTTAGCACTTGCACTGCTATGGAACATCTGGTTCAGTGGACTTTTCTGGCCGCCTGAGTCATTTTATGTTGTGTCCGAGTCGTGGTTTTATGGATGGTACGTCGTCATTCTTCAATGTGTCGGTCGATAGTTTCTAAATTCCGGAGCAGTGCATTATCGAGAATCAGATGTTCGGGGCACTGAGCAACTGTTTGCGACGGCATTAATCATCAAGCGAGGTAACAACTGCTTTGAATTGGGAAACATTCGAGGCTATATACTGCTGAAAGATAAAAGCTACCAAGAGGCATGTGTCCATCTTATCCTACATCCCAGTATTCTCTCAGCGAGAGCATTCACCTATCGTGAATAATCACGATGTTTATTCTTATTCTAATCGCTTCTATTATATCATTGATTAATGCTGCAGCCATAGTTTCTCGCTCGCAGTCTTACCCATCATCTCAACCCGCTGTACTCGGTCCCAAAACCAAACTGACCATAGGTAATAATGTTATCGCTCCTGATGGCTTTGAACGCTCGTGAGTCTATCACTACGACACTCAAAGCTCACTCCTGATCTTTTAACAGAGCAACTCTTGTTGATGGGGTATTCCCTGGACCCTTGATTGCAGCCCAGAAGGTTTGTTTCTGCCGACCTTCTTGTCGTGTACTAGTGCTGACCTCACAATAGGGAGATGACTTTGCCATTGAGGTAGTCAACGAACTCCAGGATGAGTCGATGTTCATGAGTACCAGTGTCGTAAGCAACGCCAAATCATCGACCTGATTAGCGATTAATTTTGTTTACTGCAGCACTGGCATGGTCTTTACCAGAATGGAACGAACTATGCCGATGGGGCGTCCTCCGTCACACAATGCCCCATTGCGCAGAATCACTCCTTGCTACACACTTTCTCCGCCCCAAATCAAGCAGGCACTTATTGGTATCACAGTCATTATTCCGTCCAATATGTAAGAATCGTTTGAACCTTGCACATACAGCGGGGTACTGACCTATGGAACAGTGTGATGGTCTGAGGGGCCCCCTGGTAATCTATGATCCTCATGACCCTCTGGCACATATGTACGACATCGATGATGGTGAGCGTACAATCGGTTTATATTAACGCCCTCTGACCGCCATGTGTCGCCAGCAAGTACCGTGGTCACACTTTCAGACTGGTGAGTTTTACGAATATTGATATTCTTCCCGGCTAAAGTAGTATCACTAGGTATCATACTGTGGCCACTGTCTTGCGCTACGTCATAGGTCATACTGCCAGCTCTTCGCTTATCAATGGACTCGGTCGATATGATGGCGGACCCATGTCTGCTCTTGCTGTGATCACTGTTGAGCAGGGAAAGCGTTATCGCATGCGCCTGATTTCAATGTCGTGCGATCCCAACTTCCAGTTCTCCATCGATGGCCACAACCTAACCGTCATCGAAGCGGATGGAGAGCTGACCGAACCTCTGGTGGTAGATCAGCTCCAGATTTTCGCGGGTCAGCGTTACTCTGTGGTTCTGGCTGCCGACAAGCCGGTGGATAATTACTGGATACGCAATCTTCCTAATACAGCGAACGCTTCCTACGAGGGAGGAACGAACTCTGCTATCCTGCGCTACAAAGGCGCCCCCGAGGTCGAACCGGCTACCGTCAACACCACACCTGAAAACCCACTGGCAGAGACCAACTTGCATGCTCTGATCAATCCTGGTGCTCCTGGCATTCCAGAGTATGGGAAAGCAGATATCAACCTCAACCTGGAGGTTTCTGTCGTCGATGGAATCTTCTATGTCAATAATGTCACATTCAAACCTCCCACCGTCCCTGTTCTACTCCAAATTCTCAGCGGAGCTCAAGAACCGTCTCAGCTGCTCCCAAATGGGAGCGTCATCGTTCTCGAGGCTAACAAAGTGGTAGAGCTGACGTTGTCAACAACCGGACTAGGTGTACCCGTATGTCTTTTCCATTCCTTCCACGTATATGTGACTGATATATATCTTACCAGCATCCCATGCACCTTCACGGGGTAAGTTTCCCACGACTTCGATAGCATGTCATGTCTGGTACTAATACGATCATTAGCATTCCTTTGATGTCGTACAGAGCGCGGGTAACAGTACCCTCAATTACATGAACCCAGTTCGTCGCGATGTAGTAAGCACCGGCGTCCCTGGACAGCAAGTGGTGATACGATGGGTGACCGACAATTCTGGCCCTTGGTTCTTGCATTGGTATGTCATCATGTTTATTGTACTATCAAGAAGGATACTGACTCTGAACTAAAAGTCACATTGACTGGCATCTCGAAGCGTATGCGTGCATGTCCTCTTAAAAGCAATCGCTAACCTTTCACATCTAGCGGTCTTGCCGTGGTAATGGCAGAAAGTCCCTCAGATACCCGTGCCCATTTGGACCACGCACCAGGTAGGTCATGCATGAAAAAAAACCTGAAATTCTATAGCTGAACTGCTTTACAGATGCATGGGATCAGTTATGTCCGACCTTTGACTCTCTAACACCCTCGCAATTAGGGGGCGGAGGTCTCAAGTCTTACGAAGAAGCAGCTAATATTTCCACTCTCCTTTATCCACCGCCACCGTCCCCTTCAGTGACGTCCTAATGATTTTCGTTTACTACATAATATTTGCAGCTGACTCAACATAAGATATGACGATTAGCCTTAGTTATTTACATAATTCGGTAGCGCGAGGAAATAATGCTTTTTGCTTGTCAAGTCAGAATTCGAGAGCGACCATCGCCTTATGAGTGCATCAACTGATAATATAGTGCATCTATATGCCTATTTGGCGTCTGTCAGCAGCTTGCTTCATAGTACGGACTCGGCTGTACGTTTGCTGCTCAACACTTCAATGGTTTTCAATGGACACGGCACATGAAAAACCATCTCATCTCGAATTCTTGTGTATTATGATTTCTTTGGTGTCTCTTGCTAGTCCGTTTAATGAACGAGCGATATCAAATCACGACGTGTATGGAGTCATGCAGGAGGCATCACCTGAGTGTTCATACTGGTGCGGTGTCAGCCAATATCTAATCTTTAGAAAATCTTGTCACTGTCCACATTGAGAGAACCCGTAATGAGATTGAAAAAGGCCTCCGCAGCATATGTCTTGATTCCTGTAAATCATACTGTATCTTAGAACCTGCTTCTCAGTACTGGTGCAGACAAACGTAAGCCCTACTCTTAGACGTCGCATCTCTCCATATATACACGACTGTTAGAATTCAGAAATGTAATGCATCACCGTGACTACTTCAGGAGCCTGAGAGGACTGCGTCCGAACCCTCGAAGCACCGATTGGGCATTGTAGATGGGAGGCCTGCAGTCCAGGGGTCTTTGTGATGCTTCTGCAAGCTTGACATTAGTTGTACGAGGTCGCGTTTGTTACCAACGGAATAAGTGAGTTCGAAGATATACTGGTACTGGAGAAGCGGGGAGGGGGGGGGATGCAGAACAGGGACAGGCAGATATTTGGGAATACAACACCTGGTGACGGCATGCTGCACAGCCTGCCAACATGCTGAAGATATGGCAGCATCGGGTTCGAAGACACAGACTTCTAGAAACATGTGATATAAAGAGAGATGTTTCCCATGAAACTTTCTCACCGCCACCGAAGTAGTCCATCAGATGTGGGATGCACCTGATGCTACTTAGTTGCAGACATGGGCGCTTCGTCTACACAGCAATTAAGCTGTGAAGCACAGGATGTCATGTTGAACGTACCTTAAAATACACGTGAACAAGCAGTGCCAACTTCCTCAACTTGAATTCAAACGCCCACTGTTGTCTAGTAATTTAAACGCGCTAAACGGTGCTCCTCGTCAGTGATACTCTAGGGTCTTCTGCAACATATCCACCTGCTCACCAGTGATTTTGGATACTCACTAAGATCTCTGTGCATTGTCCAATACGCAACTCTTATATACACAGTGCCAAAGTTGGAGGACCAGATTCCGATAAACAGGGTGTCGGGTGAGCAATGATTTGTGCGTTTATATCAGCGAGAACTAAAGTTAAATAAGATAGGCAGGTAGACTCACCGGGAATATTTGGCGTCGCCAGACAACTCGTTTTCATTCAAAGATCCTGGGGGTCTTCTCTCGCGTAGATCTGCTATACTTGAGACGTCCCTTGTGCCGACCATGTCAGTCCCAACGAATAAGAAGCAAACGACACCAGCAGTCACGCCCTGTCAAACGATGCGAGGCCATACTGACAGGGTACAAGGTGTTGTGCACCTGCCCGGGGGACGACGGATCATGACATGTTCATTCGATAGGTCACTACGACTATGGGACTTGGAGAGCGGCGCACAGATAGGGGAGGACCGACGAAATGAGGAGGATAGAGAAGAAATTGTAAGCATGGCATTGTCTCCTAGTGGCAAGACTATTGTCAGCGGGAGTTATGATGGGAAAGTGAAGTTGTGGGATGTCGAGACAGGAAAGGTCGTCGCAAGATGGTCAGGGCACACTAGTACTGAACTTGTGGCATCAGTGTGTTGGAGTGCAGATGGTAAGCGAGTGCTGAGCGGATCCTGGGACGGGACAGCAAGAGTCTGGGATGTCAAGACCGGAATAACAATCTTGACAATCCAAACCGGGCACTTCGAAGATGTGTACACGGCGATATACTCGCCTGATCAAACACAAATTGGGACAGGAGGATTCAATGAAGATGCAGTCAAAATCTGGGATGCACAGGCGGGGGAACTGCTCGCCACACTCAAACACGAGTCCATAGTTTTCAACTTGGCCTGGACGTCAGATGGAAAGAAACTTATCTCCGCGGGATATGGCCCGATTAGGATACATGACACAGCCACTTGGGAGCAGATCGCCACTCTGGAGGGTCACACATACTGGGTCAACATCATCACTTTGTTCCCTAGAACGACCGCCTCCTTGTGAGTGCATCAGATGAAAACACAGTGCATCTATGGAATCTCGACACAAACCTCCAAGTCGGTCCACCCCTCCAGCACGATCATCGATTGATTTGCGCAGCCCTTTCCGCTGATGGAAAACTGTTGGTTACCGGTAGCGAGGACAAAAATGCATACGTATGGGACATTCACGCCATCCTCAAAGACGCTGGCCTCGAGGACCTACTATCCATTCCTCATGTGAGTCCAGATACATCGTGCTTTTCAAACCACACTTATCTCTCACTTGCAGGTCCTAACTCAAAAGTCATTAAAGGACGTACGTGACGTATTTCTTTAAGTACTGTCCAACCATTCTAAGATCAAATTCCAGACTGATACTATCAGACGTCCACCTATTCAGGCCCGCCGAATACCACCAGGTTTCTTCGACGACACCCAAGTGAGTCCTCTACCTTTTTTTGACAAGCTCTTTTTCTGACCTTTTTCAGTTCTCTACAACACGTGGTACCCATACTCTCTCTCCTGCGCACAATCCTCGCAGTTCTCGCCCATCCTTGTCTGCCATTCCACGTGCTCTTCTCGAACAACTTTCGTCATTCTTCCACCCCTCTCACTCCAATGCCGATGGAGAAACCGAACTTCAGCAACGCCCAAGGCGCTCCATCTTAAGGCGCTCCATCTTTTCTCGCGGACCTCGTATCGTCGAAGTTGCTACAGTACAGGACAGAAAGGTATCTCTTTCTCCTCGTCCATTTCCTATCGCCGTGGTTCAACTATATCTGTCCAGGCATTGTATGTTGCTCCGCGGCCACGGCCGCAGCAGCAAATGCAGTTGCATGGCCAGGGCTCGTCGTCGCAATCTCAGCCTATTGCTACCTCTACCTCCAACACACCCGTTCAAGGCACTATCACTGCCGCACCAGGTGCAGCAACCCTGCAGTCACCACCCATTCCATTGTGGGCTCGTTTCGTACTGTTTCTCTGCTGTGCATCTCCCCCGCACGCCAATGGTCATTAATACAGGAGAAGCATATCATGTACAATCATTTTATTCTTCACGGCTTCCGCTATTCAATCAATCTTTTTTTCGTCGTGAGACTCGTATAATGCATCGAGCTTGATCATGCTAATCATCGCGAGAGCACCAATTTACTCAGAGGTAGGATCAGCCCAGGTTCCTCCCATCCATAGACTTTCGCAATACTATTGGCAACTCATCAGCTACTATGTAGTCTTTCAGGTGATGTTTGCATATTTTAACCTCGGATGACGAAGATACAATGTCTGATATCTATGCACCAAGTTCTGCATTTATGTACCAGTATTTTGGAGAAGGCCACTCAGAGCAAGCCTCGATCTCGACAACATTATACAAGCAATCTTCGGGGAGAGGCTCATAGTGGACCATATACGACAGTCAACTTATTGAGAGAGGCAGTGCAACTATTATCGATGTTTGCACAATCTTTTCCTCTGTCGGAGCCTTGAAATACTACTTGCGTACAGGCCCGCATGATTATCCGTGTGCGACTGCAGTAACCGGCCATACACACCAGCAGTTTTTGTTCATAATGTTGAGCGTTTGGAATTATATCCATTTATTTACAGGCGCTGACACCATTATCCAGATTCCAGAAACAACTATATTGATCAAGTCAGCCACGAGTTGCGTATCAACAATAACACCAAACGACCCAATGCGAAATCAGAAACACGACTCACTGTTCAGTTGTGCTACTCATCTGGCCCAATAGTAGCCACATCCTCAATGCAGTACCATAGACCTTCAATCTATTGTCATTACAAGGTGAGTAATGGGGTTCAATCCTGGACGCAAACTGAACTGCTTATACTCACATTCCATCTGCATTGAAAGCCTTTGCAGCAGTCGCTGTCTATGTTGCAACGCTGTCTCAGTGTGCTGCACGCACTGACAGACATGCATGCCGTTAAAGCAGTAAGGACGGCGACGAAGGAGAAACGCATGGTGTATGCGAAATGGTACGAGCTTTGTAACGAGGAATATCGACTTGAATCGCTGAGGGGAGGGGTACGCTAAACACGGCTTGCTTTTATGTCGTGAAAATAGTGTTGTGGGAAAAACATTGGTTTGGAAATTTGCTTGCACCTGGTGATTCGTGAATGAAGAACCTTGGGGATTCAACGTTCAACTATTGGCTCAGTAGATTGGTTGCGCCCGGAATGACAGAACTTGGTAGCGAAGATTATAGAAATTTAACTATTTGGCTTTGCAGACCGGTTGCGCCCGGTAAACGTTAACCACGAGCGACCAGTCCCCTGGAACATCATGCGTCATTATTGAGGATGTCGGAAGCACATATTGCACCTGTGGTTCCCACGTACCTGATCTAATTAGATACGACAGTGACGTGTGCTGCCAGGTCTAATTCGACGTGTTTCTGGTTGTTAGTCAAAAAGGTCTGAGTCGTCACCACCTGTGATTCCCACGTAAATGCTCTTATTATAAATGATAGTAGATGGGTCTCGCACCTTTAAGGTCAGGCAAATTCAGCGGATCACCGCCTCCTTCAATATCTCCTGGATAAAGAGGGACTTTACATACCAACAGGACTATAGGACTGGGTGCTGCCGGCATATCGGCAAATGACGTGACGTGTTCCCAGCGTCGGCTAATAATATATGAAACGTCGAGCTCACTGTGCAACGCGACGAGCTCGCATGTCTCACGTTCAAGTAATGGAATTGACACCGCATTTCGACGACACATGCACCAGTGATGATTGTAGTACATAGGGAATACATGTATAATGTGCAAATGACTCCACTACTCTTCTTCAGCATCGCTATGAATCCCAAGGCGTGAAAAGTCATCAGCAATGAGCAGGACATCTTGTAAACTCCTCGATGCCTGCTCTACTACCTCCTCCTCCTCCTCCTCGTCATCCAGATCATCCTGGGTATCTAGGTCTAAGGCAGATGCAGCGTGATCAACAGGCAAGGGTTCAACAAGCATGCGAGCAGGAATCTGTGCATTAGGTATGCTCGTGCTCTCCCCAGGACATGTGTAAGCGCTTATACCAGGAGCTAGTGTCCCACTGAATCCCAGAAGCTTTGTTATGTCGTGAAGCCGGTTGAGATGTCGTGACTTGAAGCGTCCTCGAGTGTTTCGGTGAATAGCAATTTGATGTGCGAGGGCTGGGTTGGTATCCTTCAACTGGTCCTCACATTCCCGTAGATACTTCTCTTCATCGCGTATATAGGTCACCAGGCGTTGGACCTCAATATTGAGGCGTTCAATCTCCTCACACGCCCGACATATTTTGAAGTGGAGATCCATTGCGCTACAAGCGGCAGGAGATGACCAAGGGCGCTCGGAGATGTCTACACGCGTGTCGCGAAGGAGGTTGAAGTTGGCAAGAAAGGCGTAGTCGACAACTTCTTCCCATTTCAGTGTTAAGCGGGGAGGGGACAGTGTCCTAGCAATAGTGTTGTACGTGTTGAGGGCTGACCTGATAGCAATGGAGCGAGCCTGTAATGCCTTGGCGATGTGTTTTCGTAGTTTATAGCCTGAATACAATCAGTAGTCGCAACTCCATGTATAGTATAGAGACTTACCTGTCCCTGCTCTGTTCATTTTCGACAGTTCAAATATGCGAGCGACAATGAGACCTTCAAGACGATCCAGTGCCCGCTGGTACTTCCTGTTAGCCACCAGCCTCCCTGCATTCTGCCACTCTACATCTCTGGGAACCCACCGCTCCGTGATTTCTAGCTTGCCCTCCAGCGCTTGCACTATCTTGAGATTCCTCTCATAGTCTTCCAGTGCGTGACGCCGTGCACCCTCAGCGTTGCGAGTGCGTTTGACCTGTGTCTCGTATGAATCTTCAGAAGGTAATTCAACTGCTGCCATCGCAGCACCAAGAGCATCACTGCGCAAAATGTGTCAATCAGTGATCATGAGATACGTATCACAACTCACCTGCTCACTGCAAGATTAATGAGCCTCTGCCAGTACTCCATCTGGAGTGTTTCTTCTTTAGGCTCGCGTGTTAGACCAACAAGATAGGCCTTTTCATCTTCCAACCAGCGCTCGAAAACACTCACATCAACTACCCTGAGATCTTGCATGAGTTTTGGTAGCGCTGCATTACCATCATCGAGGATGTCTAGAGCTTGCTTGTAGTTGTTGTACAAAAAATCGGCTAATTGAATGAGTGATTAGCAAATGAATATCACGTGTCAAAATATAGCTCACATAGATTAGCATATACTTCTAAGTCGTCGTTGTGTTCGAAAAAAGAATCGATAGCTTGTTGGCGATGGAAAATACTCGTGTAACGTAGTGCGGATGCCAAGGAATTCGATTTTGAGAAAGTCCGTTCGCACGTCTCCAGATCTTCCAGTCCCAGACCTTTGGTATACGTTGTGAGTGAGAAAAGTTGGCACAAACGCCTGTGGGCATGTCCATGAAAGGCCCCAACAAGGCAGGTGTGATGCTTCGAACGTGTGAGGGGTCCGAGGGAGCTTTTGTCGAGAGTAGTCTTGAACTGACAGCTGATGTCATATCCGCCTCCTAGATTAGTTCCAAATACGTTCAGCAACTTCGAAACCACGGCCAAAGGATATTTTGCACTGCCGAGCAACAATCAGTTGACAAACGAGCTAAAAACTAAATAAAACTCACAGTTCCCCACTCTGTACCATGTCTGCAATTAGCAGGGAGAATCCATGGCAGCACACGGCCAAAAAGATGCCTGTTTCATCGTAAATCCCCCATGCTTTCTTTGTTTTTGTGTCATCCATATTCTTCCAGCGTCCTTCGCACAAATTCTCTATATGTATGTCCTAATAATCTTAATTAGCAGTTACTAACGCAAATAGAACACACCTCTTACCCCGTCGCCTGCAGTACTAGAGTCCGATGCAAACTGGTCAACGAAGGTGCGAGATAGATAGCGGTCAGTCCTGAGTTGCTGTCCCGTCGGGAGTTCACATGATGTACCGAGAGAGTCGTCCGTATCAAGGGTTCTTCGAAGGACTCTTTTCAAAGAGTCATTGCTGTCCATGGCATAGAGCAAGCTGAACTTTAATTTTACTTCGTCCGTTAGCACATATGTACATGCAGGGCAGGCATGTTTGAGTCGCCAGTCGGGTGAGTCCCGCTGAAGCGACTCGGCTACCATGGCTGCAACCGCGCGTCGAACGTCGAGGTATAAGTCGAATGCGATGGAAAATTGACGAGAAAGATATCTGTGAAATCCCACCTATGTGTGATCAGAGATCAGCTTAGAACAAAAAAAACAAGCACACACCCCACGCAAGTCGCTCATTGATTTGATGAAGGCCTGGATGGACAAGTGGGGACTCCTAAGGTGCATTACACGATAAAGATCCAGGGCTTCTGTAGTAATGCCCACAGTAGGCGATATAGGCAAGCAAGGCATCACGCCTTGATGGACGAAGGCAGAGGCAACGGTGCAGTCGGAAGATAGTATCTTAACAGTAACTTTGTCAGCATCTATAGAGAAGTACATCAATGCCGTCACACGAGTATATATATACATACACAATAGTAAGCAATTGAAATCGAAGCAAACACTCACAGAATACGTCAATGACATTGATTGTCCATTGTCCAGTAGGCTTACTCTCTGGCAGGTGAGTGTCTGCACTTTGCAGCCGGTCAAAAAAGCCGCTAAAGTCTGCCTTGGATTTTTCCAAGCTCCAGGTAAGGTACACATCGGTCATGGCAAGCAACTGCGAAGCAAAAGCCTGGTTCCTACGTAGAACGCGGTCACGGCGTGTACGATTATCAATATGGCGTCGGCCACGAGCTCGATCCTTCCTGCCATTTAAACAGGTGTGTCAATGCTTTACTCTCTGGTAAGTACTAGCATTACTTACATATCCCAGAAGTCTCCCAAAAGACTTGTCGCAAGATCAGCAAACTCGCCACCAGTGTGGCTGATGGGCAATAGTTCGGAGCCGTTCAAGACATCACCGAAGTCCATTTGTTCCGATTCATCCTGCCACACATCCTCTGCGTTTTGGTCGTCTTTCAACACTTCCAGAGCTCGATGTTCATCAGCGCTCATTTCTATATACAAGGTTAGTTTCAATTTTGTTTGAAACTGAAATTAGCCCTGAGCCTTGCCTTCCAGACATATTTTCCGGCGTTCATTCATACTTGCGGCCTGCTTGACCAACTCCCGATGCTTGAGTACCTTCGAGACTGAGTTAACAGGCAGGCCGTGTTTGTCCCTCGAGGACTTGATGTATCGGATGGATCGCAAGGAAATATTCGTTCGAACACGTTGCCGCTGTCCATGAGTTCCCATTGTCTCCAGCCCTCGTCCGAGTCTTGTGTTGGTAAGATTTTGTCTTTTCAATTCATGTGACTGATTATTGCATAGTGTCTGTTCACCCCACACCTCATTACACTCATCATGTCGTGCCATTTGAGCCCTCCATTTACTCGCTCTCCCTCCCGGGACAATCACATCCAAGACTTGCACAATTTGCTCAACAGTATGACTCTGTCAGGTATGTATTTTGTTTTAATTCTAACATCGAAATACTAAAGCTTCCTGGTAGATTCGCCATTTAACACTCTCACCTGGACTCGCAACACTACCGAGTCCATCACCTTATCAGGATCTTCACACGCGCGATCTGCACACACCAGTGCTCCCAGCGGAACAAACCTTGGATCCCCGTCTCCTCCCACCACAACAACTTCTCAAACACCCCTGCAACCTCGGGCCCCTAGACCATCTAATAATATCTCAGTAACTCCATACGCCCCATCCCAAACCATTTATTCACCAACAGTCACACGAATAGCCTCCAAAGTCCCGCTTGTTCCAAAGCCAGAGGAGATCTGTCCACCGCGAGCTGGTCTCAAACCTGATGGTTTCTGGGTCATCACAGTCGGACAAGAAGTGGGCATTTTCTACCACTGGTACGTGTTGTGTCATCCCTTTGGCTTGTGGTATCTAATTTAATATTTACTTCAGGGCTGATGTCGCGGAACGCACGAATTTCATCAGCGGGAACGTTCAGAAACGTTACCCATCATTCCAGGAAGCTCTCAAGGTCTACACTGTTAAATTTAATGAAGGCAGTGTGCGCGCAGTCCCCATTCCAGGAGGCCCATTCTGGCCATCCTCTCCTTCACCCTCACTGTCAGCGGAGTCAGATGAAATGTGGTCACAGGTTGATGATCTGTCCGAGACCATGAGCCAGTTTGGATTTTGAATATTCTTAGTTTGACTCGCTTGTAGTAGAATAAATCAATGCATTTTTCAATACGCCTACTGCTGTCCTGCAGGTTGGTGAACACAATGTGTGATGTATGGCAATTGTGTGATGTATGGCATATCTACAAGCTAATGTACTAAGGGTTTTGTGTGTGACACTTGCAATGACAATCAAATGACAAGCAAATGACAAGCAAACCGCCATGGTCATAAATGCTCTACATCACTTACAACACTTTCTTGCAGCTTCGGTTCAAGGCTGCATGTCTGGTTCTGACCATAAAAGTGCTTCCCTTATTCAAAATATTGTAATAGGCTGTTATTGACGATCTGTTAAGACCATGCACAAAGGGTAGGACTGATTCCAAGGGGCTTGGCTTCAGCTCGTGCGCTGCGCCCCTTACCTGAGTATGTGCCCTTAACTTCAGAATGAAGTCTGGAGAAAGTCCAGTGAAGTCCGAAGGACTTCCGGAGGAGCGTGGGAAACTTCGGAAGGACTTTCCGGACGAGTGCGAGAAACTTCCGGATGAGTGCGGGAAAGTTCCGGAGGAACTTCTGGAAATTACGATGGAGTTTCGTCCTGACGGGGATATGTGTAATGGCTACTCAGGACAAGTCCTGAGTAGAAGCAAACAGAGGAAAGGCTGCAAGGACAAAGTCCGAAGCAGAATAGGTCCGGAGGACCGCGGGAAAGTTCCGGAGGAACTTCCGGAAACTCGGATGAGTGGATGAGCGGAGGAGCGGAGGAGCGGAGCTCCGGCCTAGGGAATTCCTCCCTAGGCCTGAGATGGATAATGACTAAGTCGGAGGACTAGAACTGTTACGAGGACTTAGGGTGAAGGCTAGTGCGAGGACTAATATGTGTAATATTCAGACTGAGGAAGTACAAAGATTCTACAGAGTTTATATACTACAGAGAACTTAACGGAGAGTCAGTCAGCGCAGTCCGAAGCTATGCGAGGCTGTGGACGGAGGATGTAGACAAGTCAAACACTAGTCTATCGGAAAATAGTAAATGAAGACGGAGATGAAGACATAGGAAAATAAAGCCGGAAATGAAACGAGGTACGGAAAATGAGGAAGTCTAACTCAAGAAGGAACATACAAAGGGATAAGGCACGGAAGATAGACGCGGGTCGGATCCGGAAGATAGATGTGGGTCGGATCTGAATGTTCGGAAGTCCGGAGACAGGTAATTACCATAAGGGGATGGGCGCTGATTTAAGGTTTGGGTTAGGACATGACAGATAGGTCGGATCCGGAGATCCGGAGATGTGGATATCAGATCTGGCGTCCGGATATCAGATGCAGGAGTACAGGGATCCGGACGGATAGAGGATTTGGTCTGGAGACATGGACAGGAGGTCCAGAAGTCCGGATGAGGCATGGGAACATCGTCGGATGTTGGTCCGGAATGCGGGATATGACACGATCCCAGGCATCCGTACGCAGATGTTTGCTATATGTTCACTATATGTTCGCTACAGTTCACTATATGTTCGCTACAGTTCGCTATATGTTCGATATGTGTTCGCTACAGTTCGCTGTGTTCGATATGGGTTCGCTAGCGAACCCATATCGAGCCCATAGCGAACTGTAGCGAACACATATCGAACATATAGCGAACTGTAGCGAACATATAGTGAACTGTGTTCATTCTACCTTCACACTTCATCTGTTCTGATGCTTGAAGGGGCTCTACATTGATAAAATAATACTAGTTACATCCTGTATCTAGTTTTACCTCAAAAATTTGACTTGTGACACGACACAAACGAGTAAATCATATAGTAAGATACCATCATACTTAAGCTGCTCCCTGCAGTATGGGCAATGTGTGCGCACGACATCATGGATGCTCTCGAGTAGCTCCTTCCCATCTATAATATGTTGTGCGCACTCGTCAAGGAATGTGGTGGTGGCGTGTTCCCCCTCTATGCGAGCACGCCCAAGTTCATCGTCGAATGCCTCATTCCACGCACTCTCTGATTCCCACTCTTTCTGCCATTGTCTGACAGTGTTCTCTATTGTTTGCAGTGTGGGAACGTCACAAGAACAAGGAAGGTCGTTGTCCATGGTGAGCACAGAGTCATTGCCCTCGTAAGAGAAATCGTCGAATGAGGTTTCAGCGTCGTAAGAGAAATTGTTGAGTGGGGGGGAAGCGATGGCAGCGACGGGTTGTTGTTCAGTGTTGTAAGGGAAATCATAAGACTGATCATCTTCACAATCTGACCGGGAATCATGCGAAATGTTATCGCAATCGAGTGGGGGGGATCCAGTGCCAGGAATGCACGGATTTTGCTCTGCGGAAGGTTGCATTTGCAATTTTTTTGCCCTGTTACGAGCCACTCGAAGACGTGCCTTCGCGTTTTGGCTGTCTCGAATTCTGCAAGGTAAGGTGAGCAACATTCTCTGTGGCTAAAACCGGCTTACCCTGGTTTGGCGAGCCAACACTCTGTAGCTAAGCGTTGCCTCAAAGCAGGACTGCAGGACTTGTCCCGACGACCCTTTGAATTCCAACGTCAGATAAATCACAGGTGCGAGCGTTTGAGCTTACCATGTTGCAAAATTGAAAGAGAAAGAGACAGTCTCTGGCCATGGTGAGATACTGATGAGCGATAATATATGTCTTGACGACATGATTGATCTGCGAAAAAAATTGAAGGTGAGATGGTTGTTGTCTTGTGACAATCAAAAATATATATGTTTTGACAGTATCTGTCATTCGAAGGTATGAGTAAGACAGCGGCTGTCTTGCACCTCGACTCAACTACTATATTTAGACATGTTGTAGGTCCCAGGTTGTCCAAGATTTGCGCTCTTGACTGGTGTCTGTTTGACGACCCGTATACTACAACTTGCTGGTGTGGGGCTCCAAGTCCGACAAACCAGACCAACAATAACCTCGACATGCTATGGCATCTCTTTGAATTCCCTAGGCTCAACTCAAAGACGCTATGGTGTCTGTTTGACGCCCCATATATTACGACCCGCTGGTGTGGGGCTCCAAGTCCGACAAACCAGAGCAACAATAACCTCGACAAATCTACAGCAATTTTTTCGGATCAGCTCGGAATATACCTCGACAAATATATCACCTCTGCAAGGCAAGTGACTATGTCATTGTGAGCGGATTGCTGATGCGGGGCTCAGTGCTGACAAGCTTTGAATTCCTAGTTGTGTCTGTAGTTGGCATTGGGACTCGAAGAATAGCAGACAGGGACCTGAGGCGTGCAACAAATGTATGTCTTGTCAATTTCATGTTCTGCACTGCCTCATGTACCTGACGCGTTGTAGAAACAACAATACTGAGAGGAACAAACAAAGCTCCTGACTGTATCTGAAAATGTTGTAAGGTCGCGCGTTGCCTAGTCTGCTATACTTGAGACGACAAGTGCGTTCGACCCTAAAGGGGAAGCGAGTGCAGCAAGGATCTAGTAGTGCGCGCTGAAGGCGCTACTGGTCGGCTGATGCGAAGCGCGGGAAAGCGCGCAGGTGCACGCGAGGCACGGGAAAGCGAAGGTACGTGCGAGGCGCGGGAAGCGCGCGCGCGCGTGAGCAGAAGCAAGTGAGAGTAAGTGTGAGTTTGCTTAAGTGGTGATATGATGCAAGACAAGAGATATGAGCGCGAGGTGTCAAGGAATAGATTGCAACTATACTCTGCTAGGTAGTATGTGGGTGGTAAGTGGGAGGTAAAGTTATTGTTGGAAAGTTTCTCATAGTATGTAATGCTGGCGCTTATATACGGCGCCTAAGCGCTGTCACGCGGAGCCGAAGCGCTACCGAGTAAGGTATGTAAAGCTATATGTAAGTAAGGGTCCATGATAAAATTAAAGGTGGAACGATACACAGATAAGAGAAATGGAAACATACGCACTAGAGAACTTGGTGGACAGTGGATGGATGCTTCCGGATGGCTGGCGCTATAGGGCGCTCAAGCGCGGGAAAGCGCGCGCGTGTATACATCGTAAAGCGCGGGAATGGTGCGCGCATGGCGCGCGTTGCACGGGAAAGCTGCGCCTCATATAGGGATAGCTGCAGATAGCACACAGAATGGTGCTGCAAGTTCGTGCAATGAACTCCCTAGTGAAAAGTGCCATATCACACCATGAGAGGCATGAGTCTCTACAGCGTCGTGGCTTGTTTATTTGCATCATCGCGTAAAATATTGTAGGCACATCTACATCTCAACACTGCACGTCTGCACCCCAACACTTCCTCACCACTGCGCCTATGATGGATCATATTTTTTCAGCGGAAAACTTTGATTCCAATGGTGATTTTACTGCTCCCTCGTTCAATGAGATTAACTGGGAGGACCCAGCGCTCTACACTATGCCGCTTACAAGCGAGGAACTAGCTACACTTACCAAGGACACGCCCACCAACTTGCCGCTCCTTCCAGGGTTCATCACCCATTCCTCACTCCCTGACCCTCCCACTCGCACACCATCACCCCACCCGTCTGAAGCCTTGACCCCTAATCAAACCTCACCAAGTGCCAACTGTGCAGGGCCGCTTCGTGAGGGGAATTCATCCACCTGGGCAGCACGCAATCCCACACGACCTGTTATTCGTCCTCAGACGCCACCACCTCGGCTGACGGATGCACAAAAAGCATCCCGGAAGATCAAGAGGGACCAGAAGAGGGAGGCGACAAAAAGCTTACATGATGGTATCTCTGAGTACCTCGACGAGCAGAGGGTGAAAATAGAGGTGCTCACCCGAACTCACAATGTCACCCCAAAACACATCAATGACATCATCAGCGTCCACACGAATTACCACAACTCCTGCAAGCCCCAGTTGATCAACGCGCTTATTCATGCGAAGGCAAAGGAACTAAACGCCGGTAAGTCTTTTGATGTTCTCAATATGATATCACTGCTTATCTTATGACAATCAGATAAACCTGCAGGGTCCCGTTACACGTTGGCTGAGCTCCGTGAAATGGTCACAAATGACCCTCAAATGAACAAATTGACGAAAGAAGAAAAGGCCTCTTACATAGAGGCCCTCAATGAGCATCGCGACAAGAAGGCACTTGGTGTTCGTGCGAATAATTCCGCAGCTGCGCGAGATGTGGTAGCCACAACAGAAAGACTCATGAAAGAGGTATGTTTTTTTTGAATATTTACGTCTACAACCAACTAAAATAAACTTATACTAGCTGGATGACCTACGTGTTCGGACTGGCATCTATGCGACATTATTTGTCGTTCGTGGTCACATCAATGGCACGATCCAAAGCACCATGCATGGCACCGACAATACAGAAGACTTTTGGGAAGACATTTACAAGCATCCAATGGCAGATTTTCTGCGTCAATATGAACAATGGGCATGCACACAGAATCAGAGTAAGTCTATACATTATATATACTTGCCTGGCCATCATTGAATGTCGTGCAGATCTTAACGAGCGTGAGTCTTTGGAGGCAATGTGAAAGCAAGTGCGTAAAATGATCTTCCGTGGGTTATGTGAGTGATTGTGTTGTTTTGCATGTGCTGGCCCCATCTGACACTGTTTTCAGTTGCAGTGACCGGTAAAAAGGATATCGCCATGAACTACCATAACTACGAAACCACGATCGTCGAAACTTATGGAGTGCGCCTTGTAGGATGGCCCCACGGGGTCAACTTCATTAGTCCTTCGAACATTGGAACAGTTGGCGACATTCGGAAGCTTCGAGATGCACTCAAGAGTCGTATCTGCTACTGGACAGTTCTCTCGCCAGCAGAAGTTAAATCCCACGCAGCTGAACTCAACACGTGCCGTTTAGCTGGCAAAATTGTTCGCAAGCCACGCAAGAAGTGTTTGGACTCTGGAGTGCCTCGAAAGCGCAAGGCACCGGCTACCGCAGGACAGGCTGGCCAGGAAAATCAGAGGGTGTCAAAGAAGGCGAAAAGAACCACTCCACAGCTTCGCCAAGCCCCCAAGAGCTCTGAAGTTGTTGAGTCATCTGACGGACTTGAAGATGAGTAATAGTACTGTTCCATTGCCGTAGTCTAGTTTATGGACATAAATGTATTCCCTACGTACTAAAATCATCACTGGTGCATGTGTCGTCGAAACGTGGTGTCGATCCCATTACTTGAACGTGAGACATGCGAGCTCGTCGCGTCGCACAGCGAGCTCGTCGCATCGCACAGCGAGCTCGACGTTTCATATATTATTAGCCGACGCTGGGAACACGTCATGTCATTTGCCGATATGCCGGCAGCACCCAGTCCTATAGTCCTGTTGGTATGTAAAGTCCCTCTTTATCCAGGAGATATTGAAGGAGGCGGTGATCCGCTGAATTTGCCTGACCTTAAAGGTGCGAGACCCATCTACTATCACCTATAATAAGAGCATTTACGTGGGAATCACAGGTGGTCGTCACGGCGAGAAGCAGTGGCCTGCTCAAATACAGTCAGTAGTCCGAAAGCACCAAAGCTCAATTTCTACCTTATCAAGCAGGGACACAGTAAGCTGATCACCAACGCACATGATTATCCCATGTTTTTGAATGTCCTCCGATGACATTTTCAGTCAATCATCTCCAATGCTCTATCAATACTGGACTCGTAAATATGCATTGCTGGCAAAGGGTATTGCTCGGTCTGGTGAACTGGAATGGAGAGCACAACTGGGGGTGCTTTGAGTCGTCCGCGAACTTTCTACGAAGGGAAGGGAAAGTGTTGAAAAGAATGTCGAGAATATGTCAATGAGATGCAGCCTCAAGCTGCTGGAGCAGCTGGACCTGTTCAAGGGATGGAAGCAAGTCTTGTGGTCTGAAGTCAATTACTGGAAGCTGTGTGAGCCGAGGTGGGAGGAAATCAAGTGAGAGATGTCCGTTCGGAATATCAATGAGTGGGATGAGTGTCGCAGTAGTGCCATTGTCAAAATGGTCTTTAGAATCTTTCCGTTGTTCAGAGACTCGAAAGGCAATACTCAAGTTATCCCATACTATCATAAATGGGCGAACTTTGACAAGAGCCTCAATCTTGTTCAGGCGCTCTGTTCCCATCTTTTTCAGGCAGTAGACTGCCTTGGTGTACGAAGATGTAATTCCAGCATGGTGTAAGACTTCAAACATGGAGTGTGATGCTCCGCATGCAAGAAGGTAGATGCACATCATAGTTTGGAATTCATTAGAATGTTCATTACGACTTTGAGCAAGCATGCAGAGTATAGTTGTGAATACCTGCATAAGATAATATTCATAAACGAGGCCTGTACATGATGTATCAAAGACTTAGACCTACCAGTCCATGATTACGGCGTGTCGAGGTGAGGCCTCATCGAACCCTCCCTTCGCCAACAACTTGCACAGAGTTGGTGCTATGTCTTGGGCTCTCGCCTGTATTCTATCCAAAGACCACCTGCCTAAAATCTCGGAAACACCTTCTCCACGAGACGGTCGCAAGAATTCTGCTAATACTTTGCCCTCCCTCGCAACCATGTCAGCAACAGAGTTGGCAGCCTACACACGCAACACATCGGGACGACGTTGGTGCATAAGCGCGAGAATTTCGCCTCTGTGTGCTCCAAGCATTCTTGATACACGAGCAGACTGTTGCTGGTCTGTGGTTGACAGGAGAGCCTGAATAAAGGAGTGAAGAGTAGGAAAATGTGAATCTACAGCGAGCAAAACAGCTTGAAGGTGTCCTTCGGATAGCTTGCTTGCTTGGGCATTGGCTTCGGATTGGAGTTCTTCGGTTCTTTGTGCTTCGTTTTGCTTCCGTTCTTCTACCAGTCTGGCTTGCTCAACCTGCAGCTCCTGAGCAGACAGCTTCGCCAAAACACGCCGGATTCTCTTCTGTGGGGGTGCAGATGTGTCGAGAATGTTGAAGACTAGATTTTCATTGTTTCTGGTATGTTTTTGCTGCACCATTGTGACAAATACAGATGGAGAGGACGCGATGACCTGCACCAAACTGGTTCAGTGCATGGATGACTGATACTCTCCTATGAGCCCTATGCCCTATGAAATCATTTTCTCTATGATCTGAAGTCAGACTGAGGCTAAGGGAATATTTTTCGTTTTTACGAGTTTGCATGCGAGCGGACTGAATATTTTAGTACATTTAATTCGGCAATGAGTTTTGCTTAGTCAGCCATGGTGATGACCCAGACAAAACTCCCACGCATGTCAGGTGACTGTGAAAAATATTTCCCACATATGTTGTCCTGGAAAAACATTCGTAAAACCCTAAATACTAGGCTCGCGTCATTTTCACCCTTCAAACAAAGCAAAGAAAAGACAGACACACAAAGGATTCACATCATGTGACATTTCTTACCCTCTTTCTGGACTTGTCATCAGGAGTTGGATAGGTCACATGACTAGTAACAAGCCAGGATGACTTAGCAAAATACCCAATGACTCATTATGACTCACTCTGAATATATGACTCACTATGACTAGAAATAACTTTGAACTGACTCACTATGACTCACCCTGAATATATGACTCATTATGACTCTTTATGACTCTTGAATATACTAGTAGCACAGCCACATTTATTGTGTATATAATGACCCCAGTTTTGAAGCAACCAAGAAGCAACCAAGTGGGAGTTTTCAGCCCATCTAACATTAAGTTGTGAGTAAGGTGTGACAAGTGTCAGCATCAGTGTCAAGAACTGTTCAAGACTGAGAGGAACATTCTCAAGAGACAGTAATACTGCAAGCTCATCATACTAAACGACTAGCTGCGAGCTCACTGTGTGCAACAACCAGCAAGCAAGGTACAGCCACAGTTTTAATTCACATTTCTATTTTCTTTTTCTTTTCTTTTCTCTTCTGTTTTACTTTCACCAGCCTTTGGTGTTCTTTTTCCAAAAAGCATATTCCAAAATATTCGTGTTGTCTCTACGTCCACCTAAGACTCAGAGTAGCTTAGTGGGGAGACTTAAGGGATTGATAGTGAAGCTTGACCTCACTCATCTGAGTAGTGATACTGAGCCAAGGTTTTCTGTGCCTGCTAGGCTTTAGCTGTTGAAGAGGGGACTTGGTAGTAAATCCAAGGACGTCCGTTCCTGAGTCTGTTTGAATACTCAAAGTGAGTTCCTTGACAGCAGGTTCAATATTGAGCTAAGAGTTCTACAATAAAGCATTGGACTAGTCTTGACCTTTGATTCTACCTGTTTTGTGCTGAGGGGGTTGATCATTGTAATTCCGCACCATTCTTTTTGGAGTACAGTTTGGTAAGAGGCCCTGTTGTTGAAAGGAAGCTTGAGGGAGAACTTTCTATTTCTTTGGTTACTGCCATACTGTCGGGCTGACCATTATTTGTTTGTTTGTTTGTTTCTGTCAAGTCCATAGATTGGATTGACCATCGTATTTACTAATCTTGCAGAAGTATCTTTAGCTGAACGTACTTTGGGTAGTATACAACTAGCCACCCACGAACGACCACATTATCAGTCATTGGTATTTGTCTGAATCACTGACCATGGAGATATTTGTTTTTATAGGTGTTTATCTATAGATCATCTATCTAAGAAGACAGCGACGTGTTCATGAGCTAGGCTAGACTTCTCTCAGAAGCACACCGCGGTACCATTTTTTGGGCACTAGGAAAATGCTGCGCCACTGCTGCGACTACTGCGCGGCATCTGCCGCAACGTTCGCTAAGCAGTAAATTGACTCACGACACTTGCCTATTGCTTGCCACATCATACCCTGAACTCTGCATCGCTGCCTTGAAGGATTTTGCATGATTAATATAAAGTCACTTGGTTATTACTGACTCTCTTGCTGCTTTATCAACTTGCTCGTTATCCCTTCGAAATCTTATGTCCCGGCACATGTCTTGAACTGTGTTAATCTATATAGTGTGTTCCAACTTCCAACTTCCGAGTCCCATATTTCAGACTTGTGCATTCTGGTTTCTGAAATGATATGCAAATCCACCACTGAAGTATGTATTCTAATGCACGAGTCTGCAATACTATGATGCACAACATAACTGCTGAAGGACCATGTATTACACAACTCGAGTTCATTTTCAGTAGTGTCGCAGCACCATGTTGTGGGCGTTGCAGTCGTCGTGGGCGTCGCGGGCACCATATCGCAGCACCCTCTTTGAGGATCACTTAGACATGTTGATGGGGTGGAGTGAAAGATCAAAGGTAACAAATGTATTTGATTAAGTCCAGAGAACATGTTACATTGAATGAGTAGAGATAGTTTTCGGGCGAGGACGCGCAGTGTCATCCGGCCCCGAGGGGCTAACCTGAGGTGGAGAGGTGAGCTGTGATTCCCAAATGATTAGGAGGACTGACGACGCATCCAGCGAGGCTCGGATACCCCAACCCCTGCAGGAGGAAAGGACTTACATTGTGTAATGCCCTGGTATGTTCTAACGGACTGGGGGAAGGTTCATGGTGTGACGCAAGAATTGCTCTTGCAGCGCGGGGGTAGCTTGCATGTAGGGAGCTAGGATTTGTGCATGGCGGCGCAGATACACGAGGAATGCGTCGCTAGCCCAGCGGCCTTTCACTTTCACAACGTCGAAGGGCACATTTCGAAGAAGATATTCGAGCGTTGAACCAATTCTAATGCCATGGCCTTGTACTGGTTGGCGACCGGCCGCTTTTGTTGCAGATGCTAAGCGTTGCAAAAACTTGGACTTTGTTAGTGGTCGGTGAGAGTTGTTGTGGCGATAGGCAAAGAGAGCGCCATTTTGGAGTGGATCATTGACGCGGAAATGGTTTGCGAGGGCTTCTTCTGGGTCAGTGGGACCATCTTGCCTGGCCCAAGATACTTCTTCTCCCTCGATTGCGCTCTTCATTCGAGGGAGGAAGAAGCTTTTCATTGGGAGATTCTGCTGGTCTTGGGTATCTCTGACATTGGAGGGTTTGATGTGTATCATTGGGTCGAAAGCATCGAGGCGAGGAACTGTGAATTCGCTGGCACGAGCTGTGGCATAGAACATTGTTGTCAGACACGCGAAAACCGCCGCGTCGAGGGGATTGAGGAGGTCTAAGTGCTGGCAAATAGCGGTGATCAGCTTAATGGTGTATGGTTCCCGCTTGCTTCTCTTTGTGGAGGCAGGTGCAAGAGCTGTGGAAGCTTTGAGGAGGGTCTCTATCTCCATTTCATTGAGGGACCACATTAGACCGTGCAGGACGTGCCAGGCGCGGACGCCGCAGATGTAGTTCACAATTGTCTTGCCCGAATAATGGCCTGCCATGGAGGTGATGAAAGAGGATATTAGGATGTGACTTGCGGGAGCGCGTTGCTCTTCGGGGATGCTCTTACTGTCACAGAAGACGTGGAAGGTTAGTAAACCTGATCCATACGTCTCGCGCGTTGCTTCTGTGTACGCATGGATCATTGTGTCACGAATGCGATGGAGGTCGGCTGGGGGTAGGGAAACGATTTTGCCTTTCTCGTCTCATAAGTTTCGAGAAGTCATTGGATTCCAGAGGTACAGTCTTTCTCTTGTGGGGCAGTGAGGACGGAGAGAAGATGGGAGGGGGGTGAGGCTTGAGTTATAAGCTATTGTTGGAGTGAACTGGTTAAGATGAACAGTGGTGGGAGTCCGCGTTGGACTTACTAGTCTTGCGACACTTTAAACAGCTCCTCTCCCCTTCGCTCGAAATCACGATTGATGAGGGCACGGTGATGGAGTTCTGAGTCTGGGTGGTTCCTGCCCACTGTGTGAAGCGGTTTGTTGGCTGGATGACAACATTTTGATCTGGAAGTTGCAATGGCTTCAGAGACCTCCTTGACGAAGGGTCATAGCTCTGCTGGGAGGTCGACTGGGGGCAACAATAGACTTGTGGGGGGATATATCCCGCGGGAAGGGCCGTCGGCGGGGTTGTCTTTGCTTGGTATGTACCTAGTAAGAACTGAGCACTTGGAACTAGCGATGACTTGATGAACGCGCTTGAAGACCTCGTTTGAGGCGCGGTTTCTGCTGTGTCCTGTCCACCAGCCTTCGACAATGCCCATGTTGTCCCCGTAGACCTTGAAATGAATTCCGGAGGCTTGAGAGCGGACGAGAAGCTCGAAGCCAACACTTTCAGCCCACCCGATGTCACGTCCATCTCTCTTCCATTCGGGAATGAGGTCCCAGGCTCTCCAATGCCCGTTGATGAAAATGCCGATCCCATGGCCAGAGCTAGCGTCCGAATAGGCATGGAAGTCATATACAATGCAGGGTCCGGGAATTGGGCGGGAAATGTATGCATTGCTGAGGATGTTCTTCCACCAGCGGATGTCATCTGGTGTGTTTCATGGTGGGGTTCGTGGGAGAAACAGACGGTCGCTAAAGGTGGCCAACATTGCCTCGAGGTTGGTGAGGTAAGCTCGGCCAGCGGGGATAATGTTTGCCGTGTGTAGCAGCTTGTCGTAGAGCTTCTGTACCTCGCGGAGTGTGTGAGTATGTTTTGACTGCCATCCTGCGATGGTGAGGAGATACTTTTCTCTTTTCTCGGTAGAGAGGTCCACAGTGCGTGTTGCGATGTTCCACATGAAACCAGTGAATAGTGGACTGCTAATAAAGGGTTTGTCTTTCGACAATTTCCAGGGAATGCCCAACATTGATGAGAAATGATTGATGTCATCGACGCAGTAGGTGAAAGCTTCGTCTTCCTTCGATCGGGGGGAACATTGTGATAAGTCTTTGATCGGGAATGATGCGTCCTCATCAAACTCTTCACTAGATTTGTTAGGCATTGTAGCTCCTTTGTACCACTTACAACCGCCGTTAACAATAAGTCCCCGTTTTCAGCGATCTCCTTTGCCCACTTAGCGCATCTATCATTGTATTCCTCGAGGTACTCGTGTTTGATGCGGAGAAAAAGGTGATCATCCACCCATTTAGAGGCTGGGCCAATGCCTTTCACACATAGTATGTCCAGACCGGCATCACTAATATTGCCGTATATGCCTGCAGATGGGCCGAATCCGAAGCAGAGCGAAGTATCGACTGCAAAGGCATCGTTACCTGGGAGGAGGATGGCCAGGCCAGCCCATTGGGAGTGGTGGAGAGGGACGGTGCGATATGCTTCCACCACGTCTCGCACTGCGCCTTGAGATCCTGGAGGGAGGCGCCATATAGCCAGACAGATCGTTGAAAAGGTTCCGTACGTACAAGGAAAGAGGTTGGAGTTGACTCTCGAATTAATGGAACTAATACTTTGGGATGGGTTATGAGGGAATGATAGATTTTGAATGAGGCGATATTTGCCTGGTTTTCCTGGCTTAGGTACAAGGGAGAGAGGAGCGGTTTGGAATGGACCGACGATTGACTCAAGGTCTTGCGCTGTGAAGGGTCCGATAAAGCGGCCTTTTTCGAACTCAATATTGACAATGCTCCAGAAGGCTTCGGGGTGCTCTTCAATGGAGGGGTTTTTGGGGGGTTTGTATGTATATTTGACTGGGGGAATGCCCCCGGAGAAACCGGACACCAGACATTCGAGTATATGAGGGTATCTACTAATAAGCCCTGTTTCCTTGAGAAGGAGGGCCCAGCCGTCAAGCTTGTATGGCGTGAGAGCCTTGCGCTTTCTCTCCTCGAGGACAAGCTTGAGCGCCGTGCTCCTTGCTGCCGCATCCCGAACATTCGTGGTGAAATTCGTGATTTCCGGTGTGGCATCCGTTGGGGCGCTGCCATTTGAAACAAAGGGGGTTCCCTTGGGGATTGACGAGGCGATTGTCCTGTGTCTTTCGACAATAGGAGGAGCTTCCGTCCCACAATGTTGCGGAGTCGCAGTGTTGGATGTCGTGGGAGAAACGGCCAAGGCATACGGCGCAGGCTGACCGGCCGCGAGAGCCTGCGCTTTGGGAAAAATCCCTTTTGCATTGGTGGCGATTCCTGGATTTATCTGGGGATGGTTTCTGGTTGTCGTTTCCTGCCCGGGGAGGAGAGTGTGATCGCGAACTTCGGCGACTGTACTCCTGGTTATCCCGCCACGAGTCGCGCGTATAGTCCCGGTAGCTGGACTTACGGTTCTGGGTCTGAGCGGGCAGGACTTCATTGGATTTTGGCTGATGACACGAATGAGATGTGATAATATTATATCGTTTGTGTGCACGTGTGAGCATCCATGTGAGCAAAAGTATGGGCATCCGTGTAAGCAGTGTTACAGGCATCCGTGTGAGCAGGGGTATGGGCATCCGTGTAAGCAGGGTTACGGGCATCCACGTAGATGGGATTGTGGGCATCCACAAGGAAATGTGGGCATCCACGTGAGCAAGGGTGCGGGAAGGGTTCATTGGTGTTTGCAAGAGGAGTTTGCAGTATATATAAGATGATGAACTTTTTGAGCGGTACATTGTGAGTAAGTTTAAATGGAAATGTACCGCAGATAATGTTCTGGAACAGATTTTATCCCAGAGTTCCTCGTTGATTGCATGGAGAAGGGTCTCATTGATGATGGCGATGTTGAAGCCTTCGTCGTGTTTGAGACGGTCATGCCAGTCCTGGCGGACACGCGAGGCATAATGGAGAGTAACCATGTCGCCGATATCGCTGTTGTTGCGAATGGGGTGGTTCTCGAGGTGCCAGAAGAAAAGAGATAGGGCGTCGATGTGGCTTTGTGGCCACTTCGCTTTGCTAAGTTGCATTAAGAAAAGGTTCTTTGCACGTAGAAAAGTCGGGAAAGGGAGGTCGTGGTCCGCAATGGCTGATTTTGAAGCTTTGAAGGCGTATGCCGGGCGTATTGTCAGTTGGTCGTCGACCCTAGTGAGGCCGAAGTCGTCTGCAACAGACTGAGCTGTGCGAAGGGCTTCCTTGCAGCCTTCTGGGGAAAAATACCAGAGTTCTACATAGGCAATGTCATGGGTATCTAGCACCCACCGTGGGTTGTGGGTGTGGGTACCCAGGGGTATGGGTGGGGGTAGGCACTTAGGATACCCACACCCCTACCCACACCCACACGGTGGGTATGTATGTAAAAAACTTACTGATGTTGGGTTTTTATTTAGCTTATATCTCTCTCAAATGACTGCCAATTAACAAGGTGAGACTAGCAGTATATTTGTCTCCAGTACTACTACAACATTCATTAAGATATCTAAGTGTGTAGTACCAATCATTCATGTCATACCCATGGGTATACCCTCTATGGGTGTGGGTATGGGTAGCCATCCCTGGTACCCATGAATATACCCACACCCACCAGGTGGGTGTGGGTTTTTGGTGGGTGTGGGTGGGGGTATCACCACAGATACCCATGGGTATACCCATGTCATTCCCTAGTTCTACGTAGTCAAAATTATTGAGTTTTTGAATCGCGTATTGGGATGGGCGCGGTGCAATGGAATCTCCTACTGAAGACGCTTCGTCGAAACCATTCATTTTCGGTTTCTTTTTCTCTGCTTCGACTTTCTCTTTCTCTGCTTCAGCTTCCTGCTGTAAGCGAACTTCTTCCTCTTGGGCCACTCAAGCTTGTTCAGCTTTGGCAACCTGGGCTGCTTCCTGCTCCCTATTTTGGTTCCACTCATCGACTCTCTCGTTGTGTCCATCGGTCCAGGATTGGGTTAGGCGAACAATGACTTCTTCTTGGGTCTGTCCGGTGGCTCTCCGGATGTCGTCGCATATATTTGCGTACGCTGGTCCATCGAAGTCAGGACATGTTTCAAAAGATGGGTTTGCCATGTAGGCTTAAGATAGATATAGAGAGTGCTTAATGCTGGTAATAGATGTGTAGAAATAAAACAAGCACGGTAATACTTCTTAGTGCGAACGGATGTTGTGGCACGGAGACAAGAAGCGCGATGCCACGTCTGATGTTCGCTCGAAGACAAAACTCTATTCCTCCGCTCGTGCCTCGTTACATAATAGACTACCCACCCAAATATGGAAATAAGGTGCCCGCGACAAGGTGCTGCGACACTTGTCAGTACCTCACATTCAATTCCAACTCAAGCTGACTTTCTGCTATCGGTGGCTTGAGCAACTTGTGTCAACAGGAATCGAGGAGGCGATAAGGGACGGAGTGATGATGCTGCCAGTGAGAACTGGCAAGATGGTTTTCGAACATGGCGTACTAGTAAGTGTCTTGGACTCGGAATCATTGTTTCTGATGAGCCAACTTGCCAAACCATCACACGTCCTGCCACATGCAAATTCACACTCATCAGTCAACTGCACGCTGAAGAAAACTCGTTCATCAGGAATGCCCGGAAAAGTCATATACATCCTATACTAATGTCATGGTGGCATATGTTACAAACACAATGACAATTGTGACCATGCCCGCCCTACTCGTATACTACACCTAACGAAAAGTTAGCATGCTCAGCTGCTAATCCTCATGTACATGCCCGAGCTGTGGGGCTGTACACATGTGTCACTGAACTGACTGGACCTCAGCGCTCAGCGCTCAGGAGCGACAGGTAACAAAATCCCATGGAGGACCGAGAACACAAAGAAAGGTGCCAATGACCGCGTCAGGCTTGAGACAAATGCCCGCAACTACGGGAATCAGGGCACCCTTGAGTCCATAGCTCGTTCGGAGGACAAGTACTGGGAGGTTCCAGTGATTAGCAGTAAGTAAGTGTAGTTAATGCGCACTCACCATTTAGGAACATCGCAGCAGTGGTGGCGGCAGTTGCCGCGCAGCAGTCGCAGCAGTGGCGCAGCATTTTCACAATGCCCCCGTCTTTGGTATATGCGGAGTTTAAAAGTGTACTCTACTGCTTCTAAGGGAAGTTCTTCCAGACGCATTCCCTTCTCAGACAAGGCGGCTGGTTCACGAGACTACTCATGTATTAGCGTCGCTTCTTTATCCGTTTAATCACATACGCTTTCAGTCTGATTCGGTTCTAGTGTTTCCACTCGTCATACACGAGTGGTTTCCAAATTCCACGAGAGCACCATTATACTCATAGGATAAAAGCCTAGGATCAGCCCCATCAGAGAACCTGTGAGAAGAAGATATCGTAATATATAGGAAAGGTTTTCGTCACATTGGAATATAACGCAATATATGACTATGTAAAAGTACCATAATCAGCATAATCCCCAGCAAGAACTCACCGGTTTACTGATGCCCAGGTTCCTCCCATCCATAGACTTTTGCAATACTATTGGCAACTCATCAGCTACTATGTAGTCTTTCAGGTGATGTTTGCATATCTCAACCTCGGACGACGAAGATACACTGTCTGATATCTATGCACCAAGTTCTGCATTTATATGGAGAAGGCCACTTAGAGCAAGCTTCGATCTCGACAATATTATACAGGCAATCTTCGGGGAGAAGCTCATAGTGGAACATACACGACAGTCAACTTGTAGAGAGAGGCGGTGTAACTATTATCGATATTTGCGCAATCGTTTCCTTTGTCGGAGCCTTGAAACATCACTTTCGTACAGGGCTGCATAACTATCCGTCTGCGACCGCAATAACCGGCCATACACGCCAGCGGTTTTTTGTTCATGATGTTGAGCGTTTGGAATTATATCTATGTATTTACAGGTGCTGACACCATTGTCCGTACATCATCCAGATTCCAGAAACAACTGTATTGATCAAGTCAGCGATGAGTTGCGTATTGTGCCATCAACAACGCCAACGGCCCAATGCGAAATCAGAAACACGACTCACTGTTCAATTAATAGTATTAGTAGCCCCCGGATCCGCAAGGCAGTACAATAGACCTTCAATCTATTGTCATTACAAGGTGAGTAATGGGACGCAAACTGAACTGCTTGTACTCACATTCCAGGCGCATTGAAAGCCTTTGCAGCAGTCGCTGTCTGTGTTGCAACGCTGTCTCAGTGTGCTGCATGCACTGACAGACATGCATGCCGTTAAAGCAGTAAGGACGACGACGAAGGGGAGACGCATGATTTATGCGAAGTGATACGAGCCTTGTAAGTTGTAACGAGGAATATCACTGAGGTGAGGGGTACGCTAAACACGGCTTGCTTTTATGTCGTGAACATAGTGTTGTGGGAAAAACATTGGTTTGGAAATTTGCTTGCACCTGGTGATTCATGAATGAAGAACCTTGGGGATTCAACGTTCAACTATTGGCTGAGTAGATTGGTTGCGCCCCGAATGATAGAACTTGGTAGCGAAGATTATAGAAATTTAACTATTTGGCTTAACAGATCGGTTGTGCCTGGTAACCGTTAACAACGAGTGACCAGTCCCCTGGGACATCATGCGTCATTATTGAGGATGTCGGAAGCACATATTGGAGGTGAAAATGGAGTTCCAGGATAGACAATCCGTAACTCAGCCTTCATGACTGCAAGCGCTTGCAAGTGAGACAAGCTCCTTCATGCCTCTGCGACGTCACACCACCAGATTGTAACACAAAAAGGGGATTGTGTCCGAGTCGTTAACGACGGATTGCATCATTCACTTTCGCCCGTGTATTCTGAAGGATATCACAGCACAAGGCGAGATGAGATCGGCTGTTAAACATTCTGGATTGATGTTCACCCTACGACGCACTCTATGTATCTGCTCCAACTCATTATCCTTCGAATATTCACGCATTGCCGGTGGATATTGTCCAGCCCCAATCCAGAGTCCCCAGATACCTGTCAATAATTTCGTCATGATAAATACCGATGAGAACAAAACACTGGGACTAGCTTGGTAATTTATTAGGGCTAAAAAGTGCCGTGTTCGCTGTCTTAAATGATTGGTCCAAGTCGCTGTTGAAATCTCGTGCTGGATTTAGGTCACTCAATAAAATTGACCACACGCACTCTAATTCCTGTTAAACATCCAACATTAGTGCATTTCCATCGAGACCATTATTCACAGCAGATACCTTACAAACGATTTTCTACATCCAAATCTCCCAGAGCATACAGACTCCGTGAGCCATTCAACCGAATTTCAACGTCACTCCTAACCTTGGTGAGGCTTTTGCACTTATATCAAGCGATTGATATGTCGTCCTCGAGGCGCACGGCACTCCTTCAACGAGTGGTGGTTCACATATTCAGACTCCTCCACAGCTTTGAGCAGATGTTCATGGAAGTAGATCCCTGGCTCAGCAGTTTATCTAAGTAAGCAGGTGGATGGTCCGTGCAAGATTCGAACATACTAGTTGAACCATGCCTCCTGCGAATGGCAACCGAAGCCGCAAGTACATGCAAAAACTGGGGTTCCCGACTTCGTCTTGTGGAATAGTCGTGGTCTGATGGTTTACTTGCACTTGGGACATCGTGCGCACCCATCCTCAGCAAATGTCCAATTCCATAAGGGAAAAAGATTGAGCTGACCAGAGAGAATCTCGTCTTTTGAACCTTTGCAAAGTCCGAGGTCGAGGAATCCTTGTACAACTTGTCGTGGTGTAGGCGGTGCTAACCCAGCCTGAGTGAGCTTGATATGGCACGGTTGGTGCTTGACATAGTGATACAGAGGCTGCATCGGACTTGACGAGGTGAGGTCGAGGCTTGACACTGTCTAAAAACCAACATCAGATCGACAGATACAAGATGTACATTACTGATTGACACAATTCGAGCCTCACGTTCGATCTCGAGATTGAGCGGAGCATCACCTACCAGACCACGAAGACACGCTTGAATATCACCATTGTAGGTATCAGCACTCGCCCATGGTCACACCGCACACGAGTTCGGGACCGCAAGAGATGAGCCCCTCTTGGTGAACTGTCATATCTGCGTGCATCACACTATATCGTCATGATATCCATGGTGACCCCAGAGAATGTGACAAAAGCGAGTTAGCAAATGGAGGTGGATATGGGTTTAGTACTCCTCATTCTGTTCCTCTTCGCCTTCCTCTTATTCTACTTCTACTTCTTTGGTAGACTTAATGGTAGAGTAACTGCGATACGGTCATAATTCCACTGACCAGTCAAAATTCCGGGAGGGTTACAGCAAGATTTCAGAATACGACATCTAGTAACGGCATGCTGAAGGTTTCGCGGCATTGGGTTCGAAATAGGCTTCTAGAAACATGTGAGATGGAGAGAGATGTTCGCCATGAGACTTTCTCACTGCCACCGAAGCGGTCCATCAGATGCACCTGGCGCTAGTTGCAGATCTGAGTGCTTCGTCTACATAGCAATCAAGCCGTGATGTGGACACAGGATGATGGAACGTACCATAAAATATGCTTCAACAAGCAGTGCCTCAACTCCAATCCAAACGCCCACTGTTGGCTCGTGATCTGAACGCTCTAAACGGTGCTCCTCGTCAGTGATACTCTGCAACATATCCACCTGCTTACCAGCGACTTTGGATACTCACTAATATCTCTGTGCATTTTCCAATACGCAACTGATATACACAGTGCCGAAGTTGGAGGACCGGATTCCTATAAGCAGGGTATCTGGTGAGCAATGGTTTATGCGTTTATATCAGCGAGAGCTAAAGTTAAAGAAGATAGGTAGGTCGACTCACCGGGAATATTGCCGTCGCCAGACAACTCGTTTTCATTCAAAGATCCTGGGGGGGTTCACTCGCATAGATCCGCTATACTCGAGACGTCACTCGCGCCGACCATGTCTTTCCCGAGGAATCAGAAGCAAAAGACGCCAGCGGTCACACCCCGTCAGACGATACGAACCCCCTGGAATATATCAGGTGTTGTGCACCTGCCCGGGGGACGACGGATCGTGACATGTTCGTGGGATAACTCACTACGACTATGGGACTTGGAGAGCGGCGCACAGATAGGCGAGGACTGGCGAGATGAGGAGGATGAGGAGGATGAGCTAACAAGAATGGACAGCATAGCATTGTCTCCAAACGGCAAGATTATTGTCAGCGGAAGTGGGAAAGTGATGCGGGATGGGAAAGTGAAGTTGTGGGATGTCGAGACGGGAAAGGTGGTCGCAAAATGGTCAGGGCACACCAACTGTGTGATGTCAGTGTGTTGGAGTGCGGATGGTAAGCGAGTGCTGAGCGGATCCTTGGACGAGACAGCAAGAATCTGGGATGTCAAGACCGAAAAAACAATCAAAACCGGGCACCGTATGCGGGCGGTAATCTACTCACCCGATCACACACAAATTGGGACAGCAGGATTCCACGAATTTGTAGTCAAAATCTGGGATGCAAAAACGGGCAAACTGCTCGCCACACTCAAACATGATTCCCAGTGAAAACTGGTCAGTGTGGGAACGTGTGAGAGCGTGCCACATCGTGCACCGCCAGCTGAAACCGCCCTTGCACGATCTCGACAAGAAATCCGGACGAATACACGATGCAGAAGGAGTCCATATCGTGCGTCGTCATGCGAGAGTCGTTCAAGTTGTTTCTACACGATGTGGCACTCCCTTGCATTCCTTACGAGCGGTTTATATCATGCGAGAACGGTTCATATCATATTGCTTCAAGTTGCTATCATTACTATTAATAGTACGAAATACAAATACGATTGGACAGCGAAAACTTGGTCGAGCTCCTCCAGGGTCTTGCCTTTCGTCTCGAGCACGAATCACAAGATGAGCACCCAGAGAATACAGCACCATGCTGCGTACCAGCCAAAGGCACCTTGTTGTTTGAAGGCCAAGACGAGCGAAGGCCAAGTGATTGACAGAATGAAGTTCCAGAACCAAGTGGTCGCAGTAGCAAAGGACATGCTGATATCACGGATACAGAGAGGGAATGCCTCTGTGGAGTACGTCAACGGCACTGGACCTTCGCCTGGAGAATAGAAGATCGCGAAGAGGTCTGAAGGAGCATATATCAATGGCAGTATCAAGTACCAAAAGGATGACGTCAATAACTCACCTGTATTGTTGCCTGACCCGTAGGAGTCCTAGAAAGATAGCAGCAATTGCGCATATATGCACCCAGTCCTATAGTATTCAATGATATATTGGCTTGAATATTGTTGACAGAACTTACTAAGGCAAACGCTCCGAGTCAGGGTGCTGCTATTGAGGAAACTTAAGTTTTAGGACCAGGGCTCGAGTGGATTACTAGCTGCCTGCGGTGTTAACGTTAACGGTTGTATGGGGAGACATGACGGTAAGGGAACAAGAGAGGTGTTGATGACATCATGAAGACGGACTTTAGATTTGAAAAGCTTTACATGTTGCAGTGACATGCATATGCAAGCAGCAGATAGCAAATGCAAACATTGCGGAACTCATGCAGATGCAAAATAAGTGCGAGGAAAGCAGAATTCACGCAAAGTTTGTGCAAAGTTCATGCGTTTGCATGCGCTGCGCTCACAAGAAAATACTCATCATTTGCTATCAACCAGATCTACATGATCTGGCACTTTGTGTAACGTTCTCGCACGCTCTCACACGCTCCCGCACTGTCCGGTTTTCACCTGTGGTTCCCACGTACCTGATCTAATAAGATATGACAGCTGCGTGTGCTGGCGGGTCTAAAACGACGTGTTTCTAATTATCCCCAGCCAAATGAATAAAGGCTGGATACTGAGGGGCCTTCAGTGGTGCAAAGAGAGTACTGGTGGTGTTCCAGCAGTGTCGGCACCTATCTCCGTACCCCGCGTGCTAATATTAGCTCATTTAGAATGCCGCCGGCTGTCGGATGTAATGGGCGAGGCCACGTCAGCACCAATCATTCGTGCTCGCTGTTGCCGACAGCGAGCTCATGTATTTCGCGTGGATGTGCACAGATTGGAGGCGGACTTTTTTGCATAGGTAGTATTACATGTATATAATGATGTACTACGTCGTTCTACAGCCAAAATGCAATCCCTATGATGAGCTCAAACATTCAAACATCTAAGGTCACCTGTAGAATACTCTCGAGAATGCGAGCATGCTCCTCACCATCCACGTCAGCATTCTCATCGTCCTCAAGGTCCTCCAGTGCATCATCCTCGCCTTCAGGCACCATGCTAAGCCCATCAGCAACCAGCTGCGCAGGAATACAGACTATAGGGGAGCTTGCGCTGGCTCCCGGTCCTCGTTCAACACTCTCACCCGGCGTGATGGATCCTGTAAAGCCCTCCAGCATACTGATATCATGCAGGCGCTGATAGTGGTGTTCAGCGAACCGCGCGCGAATCTTGCGGTGCAAGGAAACTTGATGAGCAAGCCCGGGGTGCAAAGTTTGCAGCTGCTTCTCGCACTCTGTCAGGTACCGGCTCTCGTCGTGTAGGTAAGTGGCTAGACGTCTGATTTCGATGTCGAGACGCTGTATTTCCTCACGGGCACGGCGCGTCTTGAAATATGTATCCATGGTCAGGCGTCCGGTGGGTGTTGCCCAAGGACGTTGTGATATGTCTTGACGTGCATCACGGAGGAGATCGAAGTCGGAAAGAAAGGCGTATTCAACGACTTCCTCCCATGAAAGGGAGGCACGCGGGGGGCGTAGTGCTCGAGCAGCAGTGTTGTACCTGTCTAGTGCCGTCCGAATGGCCGCTGACCGTACTTGCAGCGCCTTGCCAATGTGTTTGCGCAGTTTGTAGCCTGACAATGCCATCAATATTGAGTAAGACACAAGCATCAAAACTCACCCGTCCCCGCTTGATTCATCTTCGAAAGTTCAAAAATTCGAGCAACAACCAGACCCTCCAGATGGTCCAGCGCACGCTGAAACTTTCGGTTTGCCACTAGACGACCCACATCTTTCCACTCCTGGTCTTCCTGTTCCCATCTACGAGTCACGCCGAGCTTCGTTTCAAGTTCCTGGACAGCCTTGAGGTCCTTCTCGTAGTTTTCCATGGCATGCCTACGTGTCGTCTCGATCCTGTTCGTTGACGCGATATCATGGGGTCCGAACTCTACAGTGCTTGGCGTAGTGACGGTCCAAGCTGCAGTAGCAGCATCGAGGTCCTTCCTAAAAATTCGTTAGTAGTCAGCGAGCAGACAAAAGACCCTTACTCACTTGCTACCTGATAGATTCAAGAGTTTTTGCCAGTATTCCATCTGGATGGTCTCGTGGTTCGGTTCATGACTCAACGATGTGAGATAGGCTCGTTCCTCGGCCAACCAGGTGTCAAAGACACTCTTGTCCTCGAGGCCAAGCTCATGCATGAGCTTGGGCAGGGAGTTGGTGCCGTCAGAGATGATGCGGAGCGCCTGCTTGTAGTTGTTATATAAGAATGTACCTGGATACGAAAAAATCACATGTTATTCTGAGCACGCTGGTGATCGATTAAAAGACTTACTAAGATTTGCATAGATCTCATAATCATCGTTATGTTCAAAGTAATGGGCGATAGCTTGACGCCGGTGAAACACGCTCGCGTATCGCACAGAGGAGGCAAGTGCATTCGACTTCGAAAATGTCCGTTCGCAGCCCTCGAGGTCTTCCAGCCCAAGGCCATCCACATATGTGGCGAGATGGTCAAGCTGACAGAGACGTTGGTGGGCGTGTCCATGGAATGCCCCAACAAGTGAGGTATGATTGAGTTCCCGTGCGCGCTGACCTAGTGAACTACGGCTGAGTGTAGTCTTAAAGCGACAGCCGATGTCGTAACCTCCTCCAAGGTTGCTGCCGAATGTATCGAGAAGTTTTGAGACGACGGCTAGAGGGTACTTTGCTCTGAAAAATGGGTCAGCAAGCAAGCAAACAGGGGATTAATGACTTACTGTTCTCCACTTTGGACCATGTCGGCTATCACGAGCGAGAAACCATGCCTGCAGATAGACATAAATATACCTGACTCGTCGAAAACACCCCACATCTTCTTCGTCTTTTCATCTCGCATATTTTTCCAGCGTCCTGCGCAAGGATTGTCCTGCAGTCAAATTAGCACAGTGTGAAGCTAAGAATGAAGAAAATAAACCTTGTCGTCATCAAGGGATAACATATCGGCAGGCGAGTCTCTTGCAAACTGTTCGATGTACTCGTTTAACAAATAACGGTCGCCACCGACAACTTGCGTGGTGGGTAACTCTGATGAGCGTTGGGCCAAGGGAGAATTGTCGTCAGAGTCCAAATCATCCTGCGTCGACTTTTTCAAGACTCGCTTAAGTGAGTCATTGCCGTCCATTGCATAGAGTAAGCTGAATTTCATGGGGACTTCACCTTGCAGTTTGTATGTACATGCTGGACAAGCATGCTTTAAGCGCCAGTGAGGGTCTCCACGGCGAAGTGCCTCGTCGACTAGCATATTGACACTGGTGAGAATCTGTAGGTAAACGTCCAGCGCAATCGAGAATTGGCGAGATAGATAAGCGTAAAATTGAACCTGTTCAATGTTTTAAATCATTGCGTGTTTGGGTGTTGACATAGACATTAGGTACGCACCCCTTGCAAGTCACACAATGTCTTTACGTAAGCTTGAATAGAGAAATGAGGATTTCATTGATGTGCGGTGTGATAGAGTTCGAGGGCCTGTACTGTTAAGCCAGTAGTTGGACTTATGGGTGAGGAGGGAATGATGCCTTGTCGTACAAGGGCTGATGCAATAAACGAGTCCGTCGATAGTATGGTGAGAGGAACTTTCTCAGCGCCTATCATATAGTATGTCAGCACAGTGCATGTTTATGACGTACATCGTACAAAATACATCCACCACCTTGATCTGGATGGAACCCTCCGCTGTGTTCTCCCGGGCCTGAGAAGTGTTCTTATGGTGCGCAAAAAACCCGCAGTCGCCGCTGGCAGCATTGCTAATTGAGAGATGCCAATCGAGGTAGGCCTTTGTCAAGGCTGGCATCTGTCTATCGAATGCCTCGGTGCGCCGCCGTGTCCTATCACGCCTCGTCCTGTAGTCTGGCCTGCGAGACTTTGTATTGGCATTTCTGGGGATCATCTCAGTAAGTACTACGAGTTGTGTGATATATTATGGTACTCACATGTTGTAGAAATCCCCTAGTAGCTCTCTGGTAAGCTCGTGGAACTCTCCTCCCGCATGACTGATGTCCACTGGCTCAGATCCATCGAGGACGTTCATACCGGGGTCATTGTGAGTCTCGAAATCGAAGTCGTCCTGTTCTCGAAGCGCCTCAAGTGCGCGTTTCTCATCTGCTGTCAGTGCTAGGTAATTTTATTTGGTCAGGTTTCATACTATCACTTGGAAATTATAAGCTCACCTTCTGCGCGAGCTCGTTTGCGGATATTCGTACCAGCTGCCCGCTCAGCAATCTTACTTGGCCCTAGGACCTCTCGTGTTGGATGCAGCACACGGTCCCGATGAGACACAACGTGGCGGATCCTTGAGCTGGTAAGTCCCGTCTTGTTGCGTGGTCGTTTGTTGGGGCGTCCTAATGCCATTGACAAATATGATATAGATTTACCTTTGCGCGATCAACGACCACTCACCTGCACGGCGCACGTCAGATGCACGTGACTAACTTATCTTTCAGCGCTGTTGCCCACTGCCAGTGATCTACGACATATACCATCAGCGTGATTCTGTGAGGATCATGAATCAGAGTATTGCTACACCACCAGGTACGTTACATTATTCCTCCACTCACATTCTGGTAACTGATCAATGTAGCTTCTGAACCTTCATCTCAGAATCGCAGGCACGCCGCGGGGACCGTCACTCGCACATGGACAAGACGTACTGTGCAGACTCGTTCCCACCGAACCGTCACCCGCACAAAGACGACGGTCGATGCCACAGAGACCAAAACTGTCAGTGAGAAGACCCGCAAAGTCGACTCTGACATCACGCAGGCAATAACTGGCCCAGTAAGTGTCCCAGCCAGTAGTGCGCGCAGTTTTATCTGACATGCCACGTTAGTCGAACATTCCCGCTGTCTTGAACACTGACATTACAATACCGAGTCTCACCCAAGATTTTCCGCGGGATAACTCTCCCTCCCCAACCGACTCGACATTCACACAAACACCTCCTACCACTCCAAGTTCATCAAGTTCATCGATTTCATCAGCGCGATCGAGTGATGTGCTATGGGATCAGCTTGAGGATTTATCAGAATATATGAATGCTGTTAGTTTAGGTTGAGATCGAGTGTCGCCTGCGGGACTTTTGAGGATGTAGAACATTATCTATGGATGCTACGAAATAATGATAACACCCTAACTTCGCATTATCAGTGTGATTGACTCTTGAGTGCTGCAGAACCATGTCTGACATTTGCACGATAATTTGATGTATTGAATACCAATAATTCTAAGGCTACATAGAACAGAGTTTGTGTCCCGAAGTGTGGCTGAATGTTGCTTCAGTTTATTGGTGTATTTTCAAATCTTGCTCTACGAGAAATTGACTCGGCTTCAGCTCATCTCTCTGCAACAACTGCAACCACCATAAAACCATGCGTCCCACCATGTATAAAACTGCAGAGGAGCGTCATGAGGCTCGACTAAAATCAAAGAAGGATAGCTATGCGCGGTAGGTATCAGCCTTTCTTATCACTTCAGCATGTAACGCACCTTTAGTAGTCACCGACTTCAAGAACAAGTGAAGTCCCGCACACGATGGCGACGTCGTCGAGGGGCAGCTGCGGTGAGTACTCATCTGAATTTGACTTATGTGCATGTTGCCAATAATATCTGCACTTAGGGTACTCAAGAACTGCTTCAGCGTCTCGATAGCTTATGGTTAACGTTAGGTTACCGCGATCGGACTCTCCAACACAAATTCCTGGAGTCACATGGGATGTCGATCGTATCCGAGGTAGACCGAGAGGGTTGGGATTCAGTCAAGCCAGGATGTGAGGCAGGGCTCGCAGAGGTAAAGGACGTGGTGAAGCAGGCATATGATTTGCACACTGAGGCCCGTGATATTGATGGGCCTCTCACAGATCAATTGCGGGATGGAATAGCATCTGTTGTAGATGCGGTAGATGTGCACGTTCGTGCATGGGAGGAGTTGTTGTCAATGATGGAACACGGAGTCGATACATACTTTGATGCGCTTCGCTATGGTTCATTGGTCTGGCAAAGTACCGCATAATGCGCGTTCAGTATGCAATATCATTGTTTTCAAGTAAAGAACACTAAATTTTCGACCGCGAGCAATGACATATCAGCCTCTCCTACCCACATGCAAGCCGCTCCCTCTCCTACCCACATGCAAACCGCTCCCGCTCACCATATCAGTCAGAAGCTAAAGACATACTTTGGATCTTCCTCCCTCACTTCCTGCACCAGACTTGCCCCCACCAAGCTGCGGTATCGGTTTAGTCACGGCCATACGATCCTGCTGGCGAATCAAGTACAGAAGGCCAAGTGCATGGTATTGAGTGATGTAGCTCGTTGAAGGGATAGGTTGGTGACTGCTGTTCGAATTTCCAGACAAGCCAAAATTAAGGTAACCACTGCCGGATGATCCGGGGAAGAAGGATGATGAAGACTTTGAGCTGACACCTGGACGACATGGATGGTGGATGACCTGGACATTTGGTCTTGTGTAGTATGTAAGTCACGTGGGTCCAGGCCCTGCAGAAGCCATGCACATTGCGGAAGCAAAATGGACTGCGGAAGCAAAATGGACCCAAGTTGAGCTAAAAATAACGATCATTGTGTGTCGTTGTAGACGTCGCCGAAGAGCCTGAACTTCGTTCCGCGTCAACCTCAAAGCAAACTGCATCCCAACTTCCTGCATCCCAACTTCCTGCACTACCTCTCGCACTTAAGCGTGAACCACCTCATTCTTCCATTGTTCGGCTCATCGCTCCAAATCAGTTCTCATTATACTCCACAATATTACAGCCGGCTAGCTCAATTGACAGCAACACAACTCGCTATCGTGTCCATCCTCAATCAGCCCCAGGCTGATGAAATGTATGGGATTCAGATACCTGATGTGTACGAACGCGTGAGACAGGTAATCAAGACCACCGAGGAAGAATTCAGGTAAATGGATCGCGTTCATCATCGTAATGGTCCATGGTTTATTTTGTTGCGGCCAGCACCGACATAGAGTGGCTTCTTGAAGAAATATACATATTCAGCCCACTCGATGATGATCGCATGCGCTCACGCCTCGTGCATCAGTTTAGTTTCACCATTTGTACAAATCAGTGAGTCTCACTTGAAGCAACGGAGCTCTCCTTGTTCGTCCTTGCAATATACTAATGTGCGCCGCAACTAGAACACAATTATCTTATGGTCATGCGACCCTTCTCATTGCCTCACTGGAAGCCGCCTCCTCAGGGGATTTGAACTTGCACGTGATGCTGGCAGATGCAAGACATTACTACGGTGAATTTTTTTTTCCATGATTTGGCAAATATCTTGACGTGTTCTTTGGTTGACAAACAGCGCGTCGTGATTTTTTGCACGGTGCAGTTTTTTGGCCAGCGTGGCTGGTACAAATGCTCACATCCATGGATGGCTTCATCTTCCCTGATCCATTGTGTGGTGACACTGGCTTTGGCTTTTTAGGTGAGTCTCTTACAATGGTAAAATGTGCGCTGTGTAATAAAGTCATCGCTAGATCTCAATATCAGCAAGGATCTTGGAACGACAGGCCCAGTCCCTCCTGCACACGACATTCACCACTCCTCTCAGCCTCCGTTCCAATATTCCGAACCTTTTCGACAATTTGACCCTGGTCGCCCTGATCTCAGTTTCACTGCGTCACTGAACTGGGATGATCCCTCACTGTACTTCGGACTCCCACCTCTCAGCGCTCTGCTCAATGAATCTCACGGCGTGTCAATTCCTCCTGTATCGAGTGATATCCGGGCCACACTCACTTCAAGCAACACGGCCCCAGTTGAGGACAACACGCTCGAAAACTCAACAGAACTGGTCGGTAGTCTGACTCACAATACTGACGCGCATTCGACAATCGACGATACACAAGTAGATGGCCAGCAGCCCATTGAAGGCTCGCGTACGATGATTGCTCAACACAGCTCAGCTGCTCCACGCGTAGATTTGGCTGAAGCCAACAACTCTTCCTGGGCAGCACGGAATCCCGACAGGCCTGTTCTCGCATCGCGGGAACCCCTTACCACAGCGCAAAAAGCTCGTGCCAAGGCACAACGAGCATCACGCAAGATTACCTCCCAGCAACGCAAAGAGGCTGAAGATATGTTGAACAGCGCAATTCAACAAATGCTTGCCAAAGAAGCGCAGAAGGTGAACGACATCGCACTTGAGCATGGCGTGACTGTCGAGAAGGTCAAGAAGTTGATGGGAGGGATCAAAAATTACAAGAGCAGCCGCAGCGCACAACTTGAAAATGCCCTCATGCACGTGAAGGCAGAGCAAGTCAACAAAGGTGAATTTCTGTGCGTCATTCTCAACTGATTTATCTATTGTGTCTACAGATCTCCCGCGTGGTGCGAAATTTGGAGCTAAGGATCTCCGGATGTTGGTGAAGGAGGATACCGCCATGCAGAACTTGACAGAAGGAGAGAAGCAACAATATATCGACAACTTAATCGAACACCGCGCTATGCAGAACATGAGTGTTCGTGCGACGAACGCCTCCGCTGCACGTGATGTCCAGTCAACCCTTGATAATGTTTTTAAGATGGTAAGTTGCTTGATTTCACCAAGTCCTCACAACTAATGAACTCGTAGCTTGATAGTCTAGCAGTCCGGACCGGAATCTATGCCTGCGTGTTTGCCTCACGTGGACATGTATACGATACAGCTCAGGCAACGTGGTTCGGGACAGACAATGTGATGGATTTCTGGGAGGACGTCCTGCAAATGGAGGCAGACGAGATCGCAAGAAAACTGGAACAGTGGGCGTGCATGGCAGGTCGAAGTGTGTTTCACTTCACATTTTCACTTGCATATCTGCTGACTCTTACATTATCCTAGGCCTCGACGAACGTGAAACGGTGCAAAACATGCAACGTGTATGCACACGGCTCCTCAATTCAGGCCTAAGTACGTGTTTCGTTTCTCGCACTCACTCGATACTAACTAATTTTTTGTCAGAGACTGTAGCTAAGAGACGTGACATCCGCATCAACTATGCAAGCTTCGATACTGCTATCAAAGAGAAGCTCGGCATAGACCTGAGGGGCTGGCCTGAAGGCATTCCATTCCAATCCCCCACCAGCTTGAACGATCTCAACTCCCTCCTCAAGGTCCGTTGTGCACTGAAGGATGGCTCATGCCACTGGTTCCGCATGAGTCCCCGGCAACGCGAGGAGTATAATGCTCTGCTTGACGCACACCGCAAGAAAGGAGAGGTGGTTACCAAGCCACGCAAGAAGCGCTCTGATGCAGGGGTACCTCGCAAACGAAAGGGCAAGGAAAATTCGCACCAGAGAAAGAGGGCACGAGCACCAGGGTCATCAATGCAGGCTCCAAAGAGTGCTGAGTTTGTTTGCACATCCGAGGAGGAGAGCAGCGAGGACGAAGCTTGACTTAGTAGTAGGGTGTTGACTTTGTAAGGTTTGGACCTCAAGAACCCTGTTATTCTACCTACGAAGCATTGCAATTACAGTACTCTACGTATATCTATATATCAGTGAAAGTCCGCCTCCAATCTGTGCACATCCACGCGAAATACACGAGCTCGCTGTCGGCAACAGCGAGCACGAATGATTGGTGCTGACGTGGCCTCGCCCATTACATCCGACAGCCGGCGGCATTCTAAATGAGCTAATATTAGCACGCGGGGTACGGAGATAGGTGCCGACACTGCTGGAACACCACCAGTACTCTCTTTGCACCACTGAAGGCCCCTCAGTATCCAGCCTTTATTCATTGGCTGGGGATAATTAGAAACACGTCGTTTTAGACCCGCCAGCACACGCAGCTGTCATATCTTATTAGATCAGGTACGTGGGAACCACAGGTGCCGGTTTTCACTGGGCATGATTTAACAGTTACCAGCTTGGCCTGGACGTCAGACGGAAGGAAGCTTATCTCCGGTTTCATCACACGACCAAATTAGGAATATATGACACAGCCACTTGGGAGCAGATCGCCAATTTGGAGGGTCACGCTGGTCACAGCCATTACCTTGTTTCAGAACGACCGCCTCCTTGTGAGTGCATCATGGGATAAAACAGTGCGTCTATGGAATCTCGATACCAACCTCCAAGTCGGTCCACCCCTCAACACGAAGATGGAGTAGACTGCGCAGCCCTTTCCGCTGATGGAAAAGTGCTGGTCACTGGTTGCCAGGACAAAAATGCATATGTATGGGATATTCACGCCATCCTCAAAGACGCTGGCCTTGAGGACCTACTATCCATTCCTCATGTGAGTTCAGATATGTACATCGTGCTTTTCGAGCCACGCTAATCTCTCACTTGCAGGTCCCAACTCAAAAGTCGTTAAAGGACGTACGTGACGTATATCTTTACCCTGTCCAATCATCTTAAGATCGAATCCTAGACTGATGCCACCAGACGTCCACCTATTCAGGCCCGTCGAATACCACCAGGTTTTTTCGATGACACCCAAGTGAGTCCTCTAGCTTTTTGACCAGCTCTTTTTCTGACCTCTTCAGCCCTCTACAGCACGTGGTACACATACACTCTCTCCTGCACACAATCCTCGCAATCTCACTCATCCTTATCTGCCATTCCACGTGCTCTTCTCGCACGGCTTTCGTCATTCATGCACCCCCCTGA
>NW_024537511.1:0-102903 GCF_016647745.1 Suillus plorans
TCAGTTTTAAGGAGGTATGAATACTAATTAATCATCCCATCATCAGTCCACCACAACGATGCTACCCGCTTACACGTGCGATGACCAGCAGCTAGATTTCTTTTCTGACGATGAATATAACTTGGACAGTCTGTTCAACGATGAATTAACCCCCCATGATCACGACGACTACCCACGCCACACCCCAACCTTTTCGATAATAATTTCGTGCAGCCTAGCGAGCCAGAGACATCAAATCTTCTGATTACCAGGGAAGAAGAGACTCACCCCCATCACTTCTCGCCATCTTCGAGCCAAAATTGGCTCAACCATAACACTTTAGCAATACAGCAACCTTCTCACACAACAGTGGACAACCCAGGGACTACCCTTCACCTACGAGCGCCAAGTCTTAGGCCGCATGATCCGACAATCACTATGAGCTCCTCGATGCAGGGACCGGGCTAAGTATTGGGGATTACCTGACCGGTTTTCCTCCACCAGTCTTATCTATGGATGGGGTGTCAACATTTCCGCGGGGATTCCAGGGTGAACCAGAACCTCTGGGGGAGCCCTTACCACATCCTGTCAATCGCAACCACGGACCATCGAAGAGAACTCATCCATTTCTGTTTCACCCATATTCACACCAACCCGGGAATCACGAGGCAAGTGCAGCGGATGTGCAGCAGCTGAATTACTGACGGAGTCATGGCTGCATAGTCCCAAGCTCCCGAGTCTGGACCATCCATAGTCCAACAACCACTACTCCCCTCGTATGCTGAAAGTAATCCTTTGCACATGGAGATTGTTCGGTCTGCATTGGACCACGTGATTGACTACGCAGTCAATGTTCACTGCCTCCTAAATCAGAAGGCGAGAAAAAGTTAGTCGAGGAAGCCTTGACCAATGCCGTCAACTCCATCTGCCCTCATACACAAGCAGGTAAGCATGCGTGTCCTTTTTTTGAAAAAGAACTCACTTGCAAGTTTTGGCCGTGCATCAGGGACCAGAAAGCAATGGGTCAAAAAGAATAAGAAGGCGCTGTACCAAACGATTTCTGATCCTTTCAAAAAGATCATGGCCGCTTGCAAGAGAATCGCACGAGCCAAAATCCAAACTGGATATCGTTTGCGTCCTGAACCTTGGTCAGGTATCTCTGAACCCGAGCACCAGAGACAAATAGTCCAAGACCTCATTGACGACAATGTCTTCCCTCCCAAATTTAGCGCCGGGAATGACGGTCATGCGCTTGAGAACAGGGTGTTATGGGACATCATTCTCAATGCTCTTCAGGAAGTTGGTTACCAACGGTACCTCAGAACGCTGGATAGTATGATGCCGACAGCAATCGTCGCTGTGTACTGTGCGTTATCGGAACTGTCAAGTGGAAGGTTGGTAGATGTTGAATTTGGGGCTGATGCCTTTCGAGACCGGTATGACGCACTGCAGGATTATATTAACCAGAGAGTCGCCCATGACGTAGCGTTTTTGGAGCGATGGAAAGATTACGAGCAGGTTACTCGTGCTAGGTTGCTTGAGATTTAATTAGTACTCATACTCGATCGCGATGATAATGTACCTTGCTACAAACCATTGCACCAACTTCAATACGTGTACTACTAGGCATTCGTCTTCTCTCAGTATTACTAGTGCAGATTCTGCAATACAGGTACTTAGCTCCTTGCCGCCGCCATCAGAAGATTCCATTTGAAAGTGTGACGATGCAGAAAGGTTTGTGATCGAGAGTTAGAACGTTCCAGGCCCGACTCACGGGCCTTTCCGAGACAGTACGTCATTCGGAGAGTTACGGTTCATGGGAACAGCGGCCTACTACTACTAGTCACGCGGTTGCATGGTTTAATTGCTTATGCCCAGCGATTTGCAAGCGCAATGCGCACGTTCTGGGCTGGCCTTCTCTTGTTTCTTGTAATGCTATCTTGTGACACTCTGGGTTGCTCTTGGAAAAGGGCGACCGACAACCGAGGACTCAGCCTGCATCGCGCGACGTGCCATTTCTATAAGAGATCTAGTACTCTAGCCAGTCAAAGGAGAAAAGAACGGGCAAAGGAGGCCGCTTCTTCAAGCTCGGTTCTGCGCCCTTTCAGTAATAGGCCAGTAAGTGTTCTATCTATTTCAAACTTGAACTCAGTCACTCAATGTAATCTCAGAGAATACTATCTGCTGTCCGACATGTGAAGGATCGCCCAAATTTGAAGCCAATTGCTCCTGACAAGCTCCGCAGGCCCATATTTATGGCTGACAGCTTGCAAGATGTCTCCAGTGTCTTAGACTCGCAGACTCCCCTTAACTCAAAGCAACTCGAAAGTATCCCTATCGAAGTTGACTCGGAGATAGAGAATGTGGAGCCAAACTTTAACGTCTCGGATTATCGTGATAGTCTAGGTCGGTATTCCTTGAGTAGCGACCGTTTTATCAATCAGTTGATATTTTCCAGAAGAAACTAGACTATCTATGAGAAGAATTCCGAGAGCTTTCCGCGACGTCGAGCCTTTACAAGACGACCTCCACCAATTGGATAACGCCAACGTCCCACCAGTTCCAGCCTCGGTTTCATTGCCTGCTCAATCCAGGATTCGACGAGTCCTTCTAATGCTAAGGGACACTCTACAGACCGCGTATAACTCGTTCGGTCTCTGTCGATTGTACCCTCGTCGTCCCTCCTTCGAGCCAGATCATTTGATCCCATCCTCCTTACTTGCAAGGACGTCTCCAACGGTTAGCCAACTTGAAGGAACTGATTCTCAACAAAAGGTTTTTCCACCTCCTTATCCCTTTCCTAACATGACGATCCATAGACTTATGTCTTGGATGAATTCCGGGAGTGCTCTTTTGTCTGAAACTAAAGTCTCGCGCTTGGTCAAGGACGTGATACTGGCGGAAGACTTTGACCCCAAGCACCTTGAAAACTTCTCCGTGAAGCGAAACTTGCGAGAGCTGGATAGAGATGAGGATGGGAAAAAAGTAACCTTCCCTGATGATTGGATTGAGACTGACATTACCATTAACATTCCGACGAAGTCGAAGGAGGACGGCCCCCAGCCCTATACTGTTCCTGGATTCCACTACCGCCCTCTTGTTGAAGTAATGCGCGCCGCATTCGCAGATGTTCAAGCTCAGGCTTTTCATCTCCTCCCTTTCAAACGGCTGTGGAAAGACCCTTTGGACGGCCATGAAGAGCGGGTATTTGACGAGTTATACACCTCCGATGCATGGTTGGCAGCTCAGGACCACATTCAGAAGCTGCCCAGGGAGCATGGGTGCTCACTGGAGCGTGTTATCGCCGGTCTGATGTTCTTTTCTGATGCCACGCATCTGGCAAACTTTGGGACTGCCAAAGCTTGGCCGCTTTACTTATATTTCGGAAATCTGACCAAGTATGCAAGGTCGTCGCCCAAATCGGGAGCTTGCCATCTAGTAGGATTCTTGCCGTCAGTAAGTTTTCCTTACATTCAGCACACTCGCCTTCTGTTGATGAAGTCAGCTTCCCGATAGCGTGAAAGATATTCTAAGTAATTTATATCGCGTATCAAAGACCGGCATAGCGTCCCTTCAAGCTCACTGCCGCAGGGAATTGTTTCATTCCTGCTGGGAAATCCTGTTGGACGAGGACTTCATTCACGCATATAGTCACGGCGTCGTTCTTAAATGTGCTGACGGAATATGGCGGAGGGTCTTTCCTCGAATCTTCACATATTCTGCCGATTATCCTGAAAAGTATGTTCCTCTGAATACCTATTTCGAGACTGCTAAATCACTGTTGATTTACAGGGTTTTAATTGCAACCATCAAGGACATGGGGTTGTGCCCTTGCCCCCGCTGTCTTGCGCCCAAAAACTCGTTTAGTTTTCTCGGGCTCGTGAAAGATATGAAAAGTCGAGTGACAAATCTTCGGGTATATGCTTTGGCGAAGGTTTTGAAGGCTCGTGAATTTATCTACAATGGAAGCACGGTTGACGGCGTAAAGGTAGAACACAGTCTTGGTGAGGGCTCCTGGGTGCCCATCCTGGTGAGTGCAACTGTGCTTCCTTGTGTTATATGGATCAACTACACGTCATACACTGCAGAATCAGTTCGCCAAAAGGCTTGGACCACTTGGCCTTGATGCATTTGGCATGCTCGTAGTTGATTTCATGCACGAGTGCGAACTCGGCACCTGGAAGGCGCTACTTACGCACCTTATCAGGTTGCTCTATGCCATCCCTGGCGGGAGTCAGTTAGTGTCAACCCTGGACAGCAGGTATGGAGATTTCACATAGCGCTACCGCTTGCTAACTAGTAGCCTAATTCTGATCTTCTATAGATTTCGACAGATCCCCACTTTTGGCAATGGGGTGATCCGCAAGTTTTCAAACAACACCTCTGAGATGAAGAGGTTAGCGGCGCGCGACTTTGAAGACATCTTACAGGTCTTCTGGTTATTTATTTTATACTTTATACTAGCTGACACGCTCTTAGTGCGCCATTCCGGCCTTTGAAGGACTTTTTCCGGTCCCCCATGATGCGGTGGTACAATCTTTGTTGTATTGGTTTGCCCAATGGCATGCACTCGCTAAACTCAGGCTTCACTCTGAGTCCAGCGTTACTTTCCTGGCAGAAACCTTCAAAAACCTGTCTGGGATGCTACGAAAGTTCCAACGTCACACATGTGCCGCGTTTAACGCTGTGGAACTACCCAAAGAGAGAGCAGCCCGCCAACGAAAGGCCGCTCAACATTCTGAAACCCACAATATGTCTGCAGATTCAAGTGGGGCGCGCTGGAAGACATTTAATTTAAGTACCTATAAATTTCATGCGATGGGTGATTATGTGAGAACCATCCGGTTCTTCGGAACTACAGATTCGTTCACAACGCAGATTGTAGGTACCTTTAACATTCACGCTATGTATCTGAAGTTTGCCCAGGGAGAGCTTGCTCACAGAGCCCTGAAGGCGTTTTATCCACTGACAAATAAATTAGACACCCCAGCGCAGCTGGCGAAGCACGAGCGTAGGCGTCGTGTTCTGCAGCGGGTGGCAGAAGTAGCGGGCACCTCGTCGCCAGGCAATCAGTCAGGAGCCGACGCCCTACAGTCAACTTCCTCGGAACAGCAGCATCATATCGCAACAAATCGGAACAATCCAGTACAGATCTTCGCCTTTATCCGGGAACATGAGGGTGATCCAGCTGTCAAGGTAGAAGTTATCTTGGACGCACCTGTAATCTGCTCACAGAGTTCGTCAGAAATTCATTCCAAAATTAAAGGACCATATCCTTTATAGGTTGCGGGAGCTCGACATTACTTTTTGTGACCACGTCTTCACTGACGAGGAACGTAACTCGGTGATCATCCCCAACAACGTAATATACGCGGTTCAGACAATGCAGGTGCACTACACCACCTACGACTTGAGGCATGAGTATGATGTCATCAACCCCCGAACTCATGGGGATGTCATGGTGCTGTCAGGGGAGACAAATCCTAGGCACCCATACTGGTATGCCCGGGTGTTAGGCATCTATCATGTGGAGGTATGGATTAACGACGGTCACCTGTCTGTGAAGTGGCACCTAGATATTCTGTGGGTAAGGTGGCTGGCACTCGTACAGAACCATAGATCTGGTATGAAATGCGCTCGCCTTCCGAAGGTTGCATTTGTAGAAGAATCGGACATGGATGTATTTGGCTTCCTTGACCCAGGGCAAGTCATCAGAGGGGCGCATTTGATTCCTGCATTTCACTCAGGAAGAGGTATAAGTTCGCTTCGACATGGAAAGTCGCTTGCACGTCCTGGAGGGGAGCTAGATGATTGGGAAGAATACTACGTTGGGATGTAAGTGTGAATATCCCTTACCCTTTGTGTCATAACCCTCACGATTTTGAGCCAGATTCGTTGATAGAGACATGTATATGCGCTATACCCATTTGGGCGTTGGTCATTCAGTCACACTTCGAAGGCTCGCACGAGACGCTTTTGGTACAGATTCACTGACTTGGACAGGGACCGAAGCCATGGACGTTGTAGATGAGGAGGACCTAGATGGCGGTGAGGGTTTTCAGGAATGTGACTATCAGCAAGAAGACTGCAGTGACGAGGATGACGATTCGGAATGTGACGATGAAGTCGATGAAGAGGACGTGGACTCAGATGGAATGGACAGTGGGGAGCATTATGGTGACGACGAGGACGAAGAGTTGGAATTCTCTTTCTAAAAAAATGCCTTCCTCACATTCTATCGCTTGAATTGAAGTTATCTTCGCCTTAATTAGTACAAACAATCCGCTCGCCTGCGGACAGTTCAGTTGTATAGTATATAGCGGATAGTGTGCTCCTGAGTCACGTGCATGAAAGCGGGAGTACACGTTGCAGAGTCGGAGTCGGAGTGTATTACCTTGTTTGCTTCATTTGTTATCGATCGCTGCCGTGACACGTTGCATAGAATCATCCAAGTCATCATACGAGCTGATTTGAACCAACAGACTCAGTGCGGGCAAGCCTCAGCAATCCTATAACAAAGGCTGGTCGACATTGGTACTCAAGAATTATCCTGTGGAGCCGATACTAGTACACCACTATGTTAAGACATCAACTTGGATTCTGTGTAGCCTATGCCACATACGCACTGCCGCCACTGCAGTCTCATACTCGGATTTGAGATTGGGAGGAAAATTCTCGATAAGGTTTGTCGCACTGGAGTAGCTCGACCTTGACCATCTCACCAGTTTCTGCAGGGTTGTATCAATGACTTACATCCAAGTCTGACTCATTACTAGAGCCTATGATTCATTGTTGGTACTGTGCGATCGCACCGCATCATCTTTCGCTAGGCAAGTGAGTTCTTTTTCAAAAAAAGAGACACGCATGCTTACCTGCTTGTGTATGAGGGCAGATGGAGTTGACGGCATTGGTCAAGGCTTCCTCGACTAACTTTTTTCTCGCCTTCTGATTTAGGAGGCAGTGAACATTGACTGCGTAGTCAATCACGTGGTCCAATGCAGACCGAACAATCTCCATGTGCAAAGGATTACTTTCAGCATACGAGGGGAGTAGTGGTTGTTGGACTATGGATGGTCCAGACTCGGGAGCTTGGGACTATGCAGCCATGACTCCGTCAGTAATTCAGCTGCTGCACATCCGCTGCACTTGCCTCGTGATTCCCGGGTTGGTGTGAATATGGGTGAAACAGAAATGGATGAGTTCTCTTCGATGGTCCGTGGTTGCGATTGACAGGATGTGGTAAGGGCTCCCCCAGAGGTTCTGGTTCACCCTGGAATCCCCGCGGAAATGTTGACACCCCATCCATAGATAAGACTGGTGGAGGAAAACCGGTCAGGTAATCCCCAATACTTAGCCCGGTCCCTGCATCGAGGAGCTCAATAGTTTGTAGCAAGGTACGTTATCATCGCGATCGAGTATGAGTACTAATTAAATCTCAAGCAACCTAGCACGAGTAACCTGCTCGTAATCTTTCCATCGCTCCGAAAACGCTACATCATGGGCGACTCTCTGGTTAATATAATCCTGCAGTGCGTCATACCGGTCTCGAAAGGCATCAGCCCCAAATTCAACATCTACCAACCTTCCACTTGACAGTTCCGATAACGCACAGTACACAGCGACGATTGCTGTCGGCATCATACTATCCAGCGTTCTGAGGTCGCAACACTCCCTGGGGGTGCTCAGTTGGTTACTTTCCTGGACGAAAGGCACATGGGACTAATGAGTTGTCACCTTCGCAATTTCGCCTTAGATTGTGCCAGCTTCCGATCTTTGACCACGGTGCAATTCGTAAGTTCGCAAACAATACCTAAGAGATGGAAAGATTAGCAGCTCACAACTTTAAAGATATTTTGTATGTTTAACTGTCGTTTACATTTCCGGAAAGCTCCCTCACATGTCCTCCAGTGCGTTTTCCCAGTCTTTCAAGTTGAAGGGCTATTCTCATGATCACGATGCGCAGTATATTCCCTATTTCAAGGCGTCAAACACGAGGAATGGTAGATCACCATCATCACTCCGAATTTTCTTACCTGCACTTCCTAACAATCCAGAGGTCGTATGGAACTTAATCAAACAGGCTGGCAGATGGCTGAACTGTAGCTCGATTGATGCTGTTAGCATGACGTCAGGACAGTATAAAGATCACCCTTGTCGCCCCGCATTGTCCTGGACCACCTATGATACCCAAGCCCGGCATTTCCGCGTTCCTGACAGAATTGACGCCCCGTCAGAGTGGGCAGTACCCAAGAATGCTTTGCCCAAGGATGCTGAGTTAAAGGTATTTCCCCATTATCATCCTGTCCGTTCTGATTGTTTGTCTCGTCTCTTTTTCTATTTTCAAGGTTGAAAGCTCTGATTCAAAGGCATATTTCCATCGATTGCACCGTCGAAGTGAGTTTACAGACAACTTGTCGTAAATGCGGAGCTGACAAAAATCTAGATTTTGCACAGCTATGAAAACACTAGTGCACCTGACACCCTGTATGTGACTGACTACACCGTGAACCCTCATGCCAAACCACCTCAAGCAAACTGGTGCTCTCCGGAACTGTCAGGATACATTTTCAAGATAGAGATGTGGGATCTTTCGTTTATCGTATGTCTGACTTCGTATTGAAAGTAGCGGCCAAAATTTAATTATATTCTTCACAAGTGAGCACGCGGTATTGTTAGGCACGAATCACCCTTGCAAGAGTATCTATTCTGCGGCAAACACGCTGCTGCGCCCCCTCCCAAATCCCAGAACGGTCAACAATCCACGCCGCCACCTCGACACGATACCAAACGTTTGTGCTGACCGCAAGATATTCGCCCTCTCCCTTTTCCGTTCCCTCTCCCTCTCCCTCTTCCGTTCCCTCTCCCGTTCCCTCTCCCTTTTCCTCTCCCTTTTCCTCTCCCTCTCCCTCTCCCTCTCCCTCTCCCTTCTCCTCATTTCCTCCCCCGCTCTCCTTCCCTCCCTCTCCCTCTCACTCCTCTCCCTGGTTATCTTTCTTGCACGATCAATGCTGCAGCAGCGCTGATCCACCACTTAGAGTCAGCGCGTCTGATCGGACACCACGATGGAATACTCACCTCATCCTGAGGTGCCATCGTTCAAGGTAAGTGTTTTCGATTTGACGTCCAGATATGATTTCTATGGGACGTAGTAGATCGATGCTATCGACGAGGTCGATGAGGTCGATTACCTTTTTCGGCGCGATGGCTCACGCTTCAGATTCCACCGAATCGCATTCCGCGCAGACCTTCGAACGTGGAGGGCATGTGGGAAATGGCCGGTCTGTGTTAAGTCTGCGCAGACTCCGCCCCAAAGTCTGGGGGACATGTCTGGGTGTGTTTTGTCGGCAAGTTCCAGGTTGTCTGTTCCGAACTTCTGACATCATCACTGCCGCCACAATCTACGTCAGCTACTGCGACACTGATCCCATCAGCTACCCCCATCAGTGGCTAGCCACCCCTGCCATCTACATCAACCACCCCCCATCAGCACTTCAGCCATCCCTGTGTCACGTATCAGTAGGTGCAATCAATGACGAGTCCGATTGATGACATCTGCAGGATGGCACCTGGAATACTTGGCAGCTGTGGAGCTGTAGTCGATGGTATGTTGTCTGTGAGCACGGTGGGCAACGTGAAATGGCGGGAGAGGCTGATGGCGAGATACCGACGCTAAGTTATGGCATAATACGGCGGGCAGCAAACATAGACTTCCTGGCACTTTCTGGACAACCTGTCCCCCAGACTTTGACACGGAGTCTTCAGACCATCTCTCGTCGCTCGTGTACTACTATTGTTCGGTATCGATAAATTTTCATTTCGTATATGCGCTCGAAAACCACTGATATACGGTACTGTGACTTCAACATGTCACAACTTTTTGAAACTTTTAAAGTCGACGTTGCCTCAGACTTGTCGTTTGAGTGTTGTAGAGCACTGCTGTAAAATATTTGATGTAGTTTTCACGAGAAGGGCTTGAATAGCATTGTAATGGAACAAATCAATAGGGCCAAACGGCAATGCACGAAATAGTTGGGATAAGTCTAATACCACCCCTTATCGTCTGAAACGGAGAAATGTCATAGCTTTGTGGCTAAATCTGATGGTATTCTAGATTTATTGACAAATGTCAGAGGCTCTTTCCTTGAAAAGGCCTTAAATAACATTGTAGTTAAAAAACGAGACTAGGTGAGATGTCAAAGCTCAAAACGATTGGCTCAGGTATACTATCACTACTCATTGGCTGCAAAGGCGGAATGTCCCAGCATTGTCATAGATTATTCATGTTAAGCTGGATTTACAAGCATATATGAGTATGTATATGCGACTCAAATTGCTCGCAGTATAAAAGCTAATATTTGGCGGCAGCAGAATTACATCGTGCTATACTTCTCACGGCTACAATATCGAGGACTCATCAATTCACTGATGTATCACAAGAAAGGATAGACGCATTGATTATCGGCGAGTCGGCGACCGATCTTTGAAAATTCGATTTGATGAAGATTCGATAAAACATTGTACAGCTGGGCCTATGATTCTTGAGCAAAACAGTGGACAAATCCGGACTCGAACCGGAGACCCCCCGCACTCCAGCAACATGCTAAGCGGATGTGATAACCAGCTACACCATATGCCCTGTTATCGATCACGTCCGCTGGTCTAACATAAGTCTAGATTGTTCGTTTAGGTCGGTTGTACACACCTTCTAGCCGCTGACCGTCGTAGGCAATGCCGAGGTTGTCACATACTCTCAGTAACTCATATGGCGAGTCTCCGAAAACTTCACCTGACCTGGTCATAACATTCTTGGAACCCGATTCGGATGGTTGGCAAGGAGGGAAGACTGCACAAGCCATGCTAAAAGTGCGCTTGCGAGAACCTAGTCGAACGTTCCTCTGGAGCCTCGAAACCGAACCCAATCTTGAAAATTAATATTGGCGGTCTTGTACCTGATTCCAAAGAGACGTGGGGAAGATGTGAGTGCAGTTCATGGTGTACTGAACCTCTCATAGCATGTCTATGGGGTGCGACGTGCATGGCAATGTCCGAGTATGACGCTTCAATTTACCGTACCTGAGGAATACACGCCTAATACAATTGTTACATAACAGCCACTCACTCCCACGTGCAGACTTGGACGCGCACTTTGAACACGAGGTCCCTGCTTAGTGCTTTGTGCCACACACTCACATGTCGTTCAACATCTCTGTGTCAGGTTCTCATCCAAGTCCAACTTCCATCCCTGGTGGAGTGAAGCGCCACCGGAAGAATATCGCTCGCAAATCCACTGGACGCCAGCCTCCAAGGAAACAGGTAGGTTTTTTCAAGTTTCCACAAGTGTTACACTGACTCTGAGAAAACATCCAGTTCGGGAAAGGCTACAAGAGCGATGGCCATCGCTCTTCTGATGAATCATCGTATTTCTCAAACTCAAACTCAAGCCCAGACATAGAGATCGCCTCACTTTGTTCCAAATTTGCTGACTGGCTTGACAGCCTCCGCGAGAATGAAACGGACAATCGCATTCTGGAGGCTGTTGAGCGGGACGGAGGAAAATTCTTTCATCTGATCCGGTGTGTGCTCGACTACGAACGCGCTTTACGAGGATTCGAGGATCACTCAGATATGGACGCGGAGACTTCAGGACGTATCGGTCATCGCACAAGAGCCCTGCGCAACTTTGCCGATTTTCTGGGTGCCACAGCACGAGATGGTATCTCTACTCCGCTATTGCTTGCGATCGATCGGGACGGAAAACAACTATTCCGTCTGGCAAAGTGCTGCTTAAGTTTCAACAATGCAATTAATGGCGAGGGTTCTGAGAGCCTATGACTACCATATGTGTGTATCATTTTCGCTTGTGATGTTTGAGGACTAATAAGGAGGAAGAACCATATAATTTGTCTGCTCGTATTTTGACTGGAGCACTTCAGTGTTGCATCTCAACATTTTGTGGTCTTCTCGTAATGTGTTTACGATACAAAGTCTATAATTTGAGCACAATGTCGCGATTCACGAGGGACCATCAAGCAAGTACGACGCCAAAAGTCTCGAGTATGGTTACCTGTCAGAGATTGAGGCGAGCCTGGTACGCAATGAACTCAATGGCGCAGGGCTACCGCACGTTATGTGCTCAAGTTTTCGAGTTCAACTTGAAAGTGGGCATTTGTCGAGATGGGAACTCCGTATACTTTTGTGTTGGTGGATGGTATGCTCAAACCTAAATAAAGACTGGCTGCAAAGGGCACATCGAAGTACTCACTAGTAGTAGTTCTGCTATCAGCCAGAGCCTGAGTCAACGTCTCTATGTAGCGGTGTTCCCAAGGTTGTTTGGATCAAAGGCTTTTGCTGCGTAACTGTGCACTCGCTCTGTCTAAAAGCCACAGTGGCTTGAACTTCTATCATACTCTGCAAATCAAAGCATAGACTAACATCTCAGTCATTATATCCGCGTGCCCGAGACAGACCCTTCTTCGACTGAGGAATCTCGACTCCCTGCTCCTTCCAGATCTCAATCTGGCGATCTTTCGCCACTTTGCCTGTCCGGCTCTCGTAGTCTTCAACAGACTCGGGTTTCTCGCCATGAGGCGTAGCTCTGAGTGCATGGCGAGTTTGAGGCCAGAAATCGAAAGTTGCGGTGTGAGTCACAATCTAGTATCTGGTCAAACTCTGCGCTCTTCGTCAAGTAAAAACAGCACTGACCCTGTTATCCCAAAACGCGACTGAATTCGGCTCCCAGTGGAAGCGCACGTGGAAGTCAACATTCTCGGCGATCTGGTGGAATAAGAAATTGAGAATGGTGTCAGACTCAGGTTTGGGGACGCCGAGTATGCGACGAGTAAAGCCAGGGTTGACATAAACGCTCTTCCAGCCAGTTACTGGGTGGACACGAACGACAGGATGTATACTTTCAACAGGTTCGCGACGGACGTGGAGGCCAGCCGCGCGAGATCCATCCGCTTGCGCGACGGCGCTGTGCAGAGCTGTAAGACCTTCGAGGTACACTTGCATGCCTGGACTGAGGGAGGAATAAAGAGCATAACTGTACGTGATCATCAGGATAACTTCTTTGCACAGCGGGACATCTTCTGCTACTTACCCAGAGCTCCAGAGCGTGTCACCGCCATACTCGGGACCAGTAATCACCTTCAAAGACGTGGTACTTGGCGGTTGGATCTCGTATGTCACATCGCTGTGCCAAAGCTCGATCTTCGAAAACGCGCTAGCGTCAGGGCGTCGGGAAGCGTCATTGTAAACGACTGAAGGATGAAATTAACAGTCGCACAGTTTTTTGAATAATCTGACTCACCATGGACCTCCTCAAGTCCTGGTTCTCGAGGGACGGGGGTCGTCGCGTGCTTATGAAGGGGTCCAAAGTGTCTAGCAATGTCAAGTTGCTCGTGGATGCTGAGCTCCTGGTCTCGGAAGACTACGCGAGGGATGTGTTAGTTCACCAAGTAGGAGACCTATTTAGGTTCACTCACAAACAACGCCTCTCTCCGCAACAAGAAGGGCGCTGGAATGATAAACTCTTTAGAACATAGTTGCAGTCGTGTAGATGGTACCCACAGTTCGTCCTTTTGTTGATCCGTTAGCTGGCGGAGGTCGATGCCAACGAGCTCTGTGCCAATGGCGGGTGTAAGATGTTTCACTTTCTGTGCAGCACTGAAGAGAGCCGTCTTGCTTGAATCTGCAAAGTGGCCGCGGTCGGTGACCTCAATTTCTGTGAGCGGTTCCCAATTCACAACGGGGAAGCGGGGCTTGGTAAACCATCAGTCTTTGCCTGTGAGATTGAAATCCAAAGTCACTCACCTTATACTTGGCATACGAATAGTCATCGTCGTTCTCGTTACCAGCACTGGGCGAGTAGAAGGGATTTATGATCCGAGTTTCCTCTATCCGTTGATTAGCTTGAACTTTCTTCGACTCTGCAACACTGCCGATAGTTCCATTGCTGCTTTCTTCACTGATAGCTACTGGTGCCATGTTGATGCGATTTGAAAGGAAAGAATATATTGTCAGCTTTTGCGTTACAAATTCCTCGTACTTTATATTGGAACAAATAGGTCAGGCGACCGCTCCCTGAAACTCAATGCGGAGTATGGTGCCAGTCGAAGGTCATATTGCGCAACCACATCACTCGCTTGCCATTTTGGGATGCGATATAATCAAAGTAGATATTCTGAAGCACATTATGACGATTGTCGGTTCTCTGCGTTCTTCGACGGACGACCGAGTTCCAGAGGTGCCTTCAGCCGCATGGCAACGTTTCTATCGGATCAAGGTGATAGGATGTTTCCATAATCTTGTAGTGAGTTGCGACACTAAATATTACGATTGCGATAACTCTGGTAGTCACCTGTTAGGGCCTTGCATCAAAATTAGCAGAAGAAGAACACACAAGCAATCACAGCCCAAATGTCCATCTCGTGGCGGTCCGGTTTGGGCGCCAAGTACATCACAGTACCTATGCGGCACCCGTCATAGCACAGCAAGTGATCGGATGATCGGGTACAGATATCGATAGCAGCATGCAGTTCTAGTTTAAACAATTATATGCAACGTCACGTCCCATCAATTATTAGCTTGGCTCTGAAACTAGAAATCCGACTAGGCATGCATCAAGCATGAAGTCCGCGTTCACCCATGCATGTGTCAGGGCTAAGTTATCCCGTTCAATGATGCAGCCTATATGAAGATATGACAAGTACTCACAAAACAACTTAGTTCCATCTCTACCCGCTACTCTCATGAGCTCCTTTTCACCACCTGGATGATATGGGAGGTAGGGTGTGATATTATAGACCTTCCCGTTGATCGCTGTCCAAGCATCCTCTTTCTTGTTGTGCAACTTAAGCACAGATGGTGGGATGCGCATTAATGCATCGACTCCCTGATAAAATCTCACTACATCGCACTAGAGACGCCATCGACTTGCTTACGCGTAAGTTCTGGCCAGATGCCTTGAGATTTCCCCAATCAAGAGGACCAAATCCAGGCGCTAAAGCAACTTTATCCCGTCTGGAAAGTCGTTTGGGTGGTTGAGTCGTAGTCATAGGTGCAAGAAGAGACGATGAACTCTGTGGAGGCGGAACACCTGGTCGGCGTGTAGCAAGGTTGGGCGCAGGCGGCGGGGGCATCAATGCAGAGTCGGTGAGTATGTTTGGTATGCTGAATCCCCTGGATGAGTCTGAAGATGAAGAAGGCGAAGTAGCAGCACGTTGTGCACTGTTGATCGCTGGGAAAGCGGGCGGTGCGTCGTCTTCACCTGCCGTGTCTGATCCATCGTCCTCGTCATCTTCATTAACTTGTAGGACTGGAAGTGACTGGTTTGGGTAGGAGTCGTTGGGCTCAACTGTGGTCACGGGACTTGAGGTATCAAGCGAAAACCAACTACGCAGATAAGACATGAAGTCGACCGATATTGGAAGGTATCTTGAAGAACCAGTTGTGATGGAAGCTCTCCTCTATGTACCTAATCCAGCAATAGAATGGGCGGTGTCATGAAAATGCTGCTGCGGTTGTACTGCGGCAACTGCCGCGACCGCTGTTGCTGGTGCTACCAAACGGTGAGTGAGCATCAACTGCTAGTCACTTGGAACCTCCCAGTGCTCCAAACGAACCATGGAGTCGAGCATGCTTATATTTATATACACGCTGACAAAGTCACGGTCAGGCGGTATCATCATACTCCCGGTCTGCAAATCAGGTCTTCCATATATTGTATCAACGACTGTATATCTTCTTTGTCGTTAAACAACCACCTCTACATTGTAGTCTCATTCCTCCCGGTGCAATGTTGTTTTCCTTTCTTCCGAACGAGTGACTGCACCCGCGGGCATCCGAGTCATCTCGAGGCGCGGTCAGTGCCACCGTGGCCTTTCTTCGCTTTCTTGGTCCGCTATGGGATTTTGTTACCTGTCGCTTCCGGAGTTCTGACGTGTCTTGCTCGAGTTGTCATAAACTGACAAAAATAATGTTTCTTACCAGTAGTTAGTACTAGTGCATATTGAGGATAAATGGAACGCTGAATGACACTGCGGGACGACATAAGCCATCGATAACAGAAAATCAACTTGATTTGGAATTGAATATTGGCCACTGATATTTGACCGACACATGCACATCTGTCGCGGTCTACTTCAGTGATGGATTTTCATATCATCTCAGAATCCAGAAAGCCGAAGTAAATCTGGAGGACTTGAGAGTTAGAACGCACTACTATTAGTCTTCAGTGCTGCATTTCAAGAGAATAATTGAATGAGTTTATATTAATCATATCCTTCAAGGCGCCAATGCAGAGTCCAGAGCATGTGGCCAGCAACAAGGAAGTTCCTAGTGCCCAGAATAGAACCTAGACTCGTAACCATTCTGCCTACGTGCGTTCGCCATCATGGTGGGCATAAGTAACTTGATTCTCACAAGACTCGCAGGATCCCGGAGCCCGGCTGGTGAGTAGTGGTAGGATTATCAGTAGAAAAGATAGACCAAAATGCGAGTTTCTCGCAACACATTGGAAAGCGCACGCAAATACGGATGAACCAGCCGGCTGACTTGTCATCACTAAACAGTGGGTACAAAAGTGTGTGGTAGGTTTTATCAGCCACGGCAGCCACGGCCCACGAGAAAGCGTCAGTAGCCGCAGCAGGTTAAATGATGAATGGATAGTTGTGAACATGGCAGGAGATGCTAGAAGATGATGAGGAGCAGTAAGGGAAAACGGCACAGCGAAGAAACGGAGGCAAGAAGCGGTTGGAGGCAGTGGATGCTGAGAAAATCGGAGACCGTGACCTCTGCAGGTGGATGGGTTGTTGAGTGAGATACGTGACGGAGAGTGCTAAAAACATGTGCGATAGATCGGATGTGCCAATTGGACAGATAGGATGATGGAGCAGTCTATTTAATGTCCTTAGTACAAAAGTATATAAAAAAACAAGAGAAGGGAGAATATACTTGCCAGTGCGCGAGACTACACAGCGAGAGTGAGAGCATAGACGACCGGTGACGAGGTCCGCGACTGTGCCGTAAAAGACGGTGGGAACATAGCAGGGTGCTGGAGGGTGCGCGGGCGGTGGATAAAGTTGGGTGCTGGATTAATGCTGGAGAGTGTGGTTGGTATATAGAATGTGCTCGAGGGTTGAAATGGCGTGTCTGGGTAGAAGCGGTGTGGTGCTTGTGGCATGACGAAATCTACATGTTTAGCAGGAATAACGCGATGAGATACATACCCGAGCATCTAATATCACATCCATGCCATCTAAAAAGTCCCCAGGTGGCACCTCCTTGTCGAAGGTAGGAAGAATTGAAAGGCGGGAGCTGACCTTGCGAGCGGAACGGCCGATGAACGACACGTAGTTTGAGTGCAAATACTCGAGGCGGCTCAAGACTGGCTGTGAGCAATGAAGACATTAGTTAAAGATAATTGACGAGTCGACTATACCAGCTGTGCGGGAAAGGAGAAGCAGTATGAACGGTCGGTCAAGGTGGACGCATGTAAGGTGACGGATACATGAAGGTAATAAGGCAAACCACGAGGATAGTGGAGAGACTAGGCCCGGTCAAGACAAGGACAGCTATACTAAGGTTGGTATAGTCAACCATAGTATGTTTGTAGAATTAGCACATACATAACAGAACATCACGATAAAGGTGGCCCGTCGTATTATGTAACAAGGCGGACTTAGCTTCAACGTTCAACGTTGAACTACAAATTTCAAACCCAGCATCTCTCCTCGACCTTTGGCCAGCTACAGTCCGTACCACGAAATGCTGTTGTATTGTATCAAATGTGTTTTAGACACAATACAATAGCATTTGGCGGAGTCAAGACTCAAGACTCGTAATATCTGGTAAGCTTTCTCCTAATGACGATCCACTTAGCACTAGTAAGTTACTGTAAGTATTGTCCCTGACAGCCTGACCGGTCAGACCACTTGCTGCACGCTTCTAGGTTACTATGTAGCAACATATTACGGCGGTTTCTTTTACAAAATCAACAAGCACCTCCTGGTGGACAACGATCGAACAACAATTTCTTTCTGAAAGCAAGAACCTGGTGAGTCTTCCTGATAAGCGGATTCAATTGCTATGTCATAAAATGCAGCAGGAATATTCTGAAGTCTATGGAACCCCGCAGGAGAGATGCCACGCGAGGAGCATGATTTAGAGACTAATTGAATACATCGACACGAAGTCCATTTTCTCTTGTATAGGATATCATGCGAAGTCGTCTTCTTGATGTGAGTAAGCACGTGCACTTCGTCGATTGGAATGCTCACGGTTTCCACATCAGCGAGTTGACGTCGTAAACATCATCATACATAGCAATCCACTCTGGATGACTATAATGTTGTCAATTTTACATCGACATCTATGTTTTCCAGTACGTCAAAGGAAATGCCGCTGCGGCCGGTACCAAAAACATTACGTCAACATGCTGAGGCCTAGGCGAATGTTATTGCGTCTCTTCCTGCGACTTATTCTTGAAATCAGGTTCACGGATAGCACATGATATGAATCCGTTACCGCCGCAAATCCGGCCCACCTCTTGCAGCCGAGTTGTTTATCTGGTTTTGTGACTTCCATTCGCCCTCGGAATTCACTCGCCTCCGAACCAGGTCTCTAGTACCTGATGAAGTAATGTCACATCCGGTCATGACAGCCGTGGAAGATCCAGCCAATGATTTTATCACTTGGTCCAATGTGGTTTCTCATTCTTTGTCAGACGTTGTCGGCACTGCTGATATCACTCTTGACAGGATGTTTTCTCTTACAATGTGGAGCAATCTCGCCATGATACACATAATCTTATTGTTGTGCTCATGCGCGAACAAGACCTGAATTTGCAAGGCGCTCTAGACTACTCCTGTTTGCTGTGCGAGAGTGCCATCCAGCGCTTTGAACACAACCGTGCTATCCTCGCCTCACGGGGCAGAGAGCTTGATAAACAGGCGGGGTTTGTATCTTAGTCGGCGCTTTACTCCGACGATCCGTGCTCAACAGGATGAACTTCATTGAGGAACATTGCAAGGACCCTGACGCAAATCTTACGCGCGTGCTGCAGTCGCATCGTTAAATGCTGTCGTAGTACAACTATGACGTAGAATCAGTTGTATAGGCGACTTATGCAGATTCTCGTTATATTTTAGCATCGGCTTCAAGGACTTAGTTACTTGCCATAATTTCAGCTTGCCACTCGGTGCAAACGCGGGTGGGTAGCTACTTCATTCCAGTAGTAAGACAGTAAGAAATAGGTTTGCCTAGGCCTTTCAACAACACCATATGTTAAATAGATACCACGACGGATCCTCGACCAAATTTCGCATCCCTGCAGACCGCTCAGTGACACTCGGCAAGCATTTCCCTACACAGCACTGCTGGTTGGTACATGTACACGCTCGCGCTCCTGGAAGATAATCGATCTCATGCTAGTTTCTGCATCGGAGTCGGCCACGAGCTTAGCATGATATTCTCGAACGCTCAGGATGAGGCGTGGTCCCAGCACAAACATCTGCACATCCAATAAGATCGGAAGAGTACCGACAAGTATCTGAGTTCCGATAGAAATTGAATTCTGCAGAATGAAAATGATGAGCAGTGGTTACACGCAGATGTGAGCAAAGGGTTAGCGCACCATGAGCTCTGGAGAGAGAGATGCAAGCTCAAGGCAAGAAACACAAACAAAGCTAGTACATGCGGGACCTGAGACAAAAGATAACCACATCAACATTACAAGCTCACCTTGCAAAATAAAGCACGTGAGATCGTATCAGCACTCTGAAACAGTCCCCGACGATCGATCCTGTCAATGGACCGAGTCGTCGCAAGTCGTGGAAGTGTTTCACAGCAATCCAGAGTGAAAGACACAATGCGATGACCTCCCAAACAGTGTTGAGCATCCAAAGCATTAAGGCCAAAAGATGGTCTTCCTCCACAACAGCATTGAGTATCCAAACTGTTGAACCCAGAATCTGGGCGTCATCCGCAGATGCGAGACCACATACATACACGCCAGAGAGTACCAGCTCCTCTGATATTTGTCCGATGAGCTGTGTTCTTCAAGTCAACAAGTAAAGCTTACCCAATACAGTATCCTTGAGTCCTATTGCGGCGATTACTCCACAGGTAATGTTTACAGCCAGGAAGATAATAACAAGGAATATATGTATTATCCTAGATCTCTGATACATGGCATGCAACCGAGCAATCATGATGACTTGCGTGTTTCAGTCGAGTTAAGATCACAGAGGTTTTGCAGCTGGGTAACTCACCACCCAACATGGCAGTTATGACTACAGTTGTCCCATTTGTTGCGTAGTACATAATATTGCCTGAAATACCCAATTAGTGATTACCCTTGTACTAGAATCAAACATTCCGACTCACACCTATTGAGTCATTATGTTGAGCCACATTCATTCTTCAGAATCTCACTCACCCCTAGAAATTATTGGATTGATGGGATGGGAATGAGATGGTTGTGGAATACGCACTGCGTCTGTCAGCGAGACTGATGGCATACTTACTGTGTGTTGCACGGTCAGACGGATAGAACACAGTGCATGAGACATACCCAGAACACTGATACTGATAACGAGAGATGGGCTATTAGCACAGCGGCAATCTGTTGGGTTCCAAGACATACACAGAATATGGTAGTCCAATATAGCGTATCTAGAACATTGGGAGTCAGCACGACTTGCCAAACACGCTATAGCACAATGAGGTACGCACAACCAAATACAGCACAGTCATGAGAGACCGGCGTTGCTTCTGTGCAAAGTTCATTGTATTCTGTTACTTTCTTTCTGATACGTGACTCTGTCACTCACCCAGATCAGTTCGATCTATAACACCATTCTGAGCGAGTTGGTTGCTCCGACAGTGACATCAACCTACCTCTTGTCCGAGTGTTAGTACTGGATATCATGAGAATGTCAGTGGTTTGCGAACACTGTCCTGCTCACCCCAATCATATACCACCACGGCCCCGGCAGCAACTGCGAAACTGCAAGTCAATGTTAGATCAAGGCATCTTAATGCGACGAACCTATCCAATAGCTGAAAAAAACATTTGAATTGAGTATCGGCCACCATCTCGGATCATTCAAGACCACAGTCATATTAAAGTGATGTGTGTGAGCGAGTGGGGGATGATAATGATGTATCGTTCGTGCCAGATATATAAGACCATCATGCATTCAGCCTCACTAGGCGCTTGTACTAATATACTATCGCCACAATTAGCATGACGGTTACATGATGGTGATGGGTAGCTGGCTATACCTGTGATATGCCATCAGGAGAACCTTCCCTCTCTAGTTGAAACTAGTTCGGTGTTCCTAATAGCCGAGGGCATCGTGAAAACGCTGCGCAACTGCTGCGACCACAATTCAACACTTTACACAATATTCGTGACGGGCAAATTTTAAACCCAACATCCCTGTATTTCATTCTGTCAGAAGTAAAAACCTACCATGATGAAATGCTGTTGTTTTGTTTTGATGCTCGTAGATTTCCTTCCTTCCTTTGGCGTCCGACTGGACGGTCATTGGGTCCATTCTACGCTGAGTTCGGACGGCCACTCTGTCAGCAGCAGTGAATGGCGGTGAGCACTGAGTACTGAGCGCTGAGCTCTCGGGTCGACTGTACCTTGCGTCCGATGATCCGGACGGTCCAGGTCGAGGCCAAAAACAGATTATTTGGTTGAGTTGGTATGTGTGTCTACGGTTATATTTTCAAACCCAGTTGACATTACAAGCCTTTTTTTAAAAGAATATTTATTGTCCTTACCCCGCCTAAACTAATATTTACATATGATACTTCGAAGCACTCCAATTACCTTTGCACTCTTTCACGCCAGTACATGCATGTTCGGTCTTCAAGTTCCTCTTCTACTTGGTTTGAATCGCAGCGCGTTTCCAAGATTGTTGGTTCCTTCTGCTGATGCGTTCGTTCTGGTCACCACAGCGATACTGCACAGCTGACTGTGCAAGCTGATGACAGTCTGCAAGCACTTTCTGCACCTGCCAAGAGTTCACCCTTCGAAGCACTGTTCTGCTGTTCTCGCGTTTGATTTGAACTTGGTTTCGAAGTTGTAGGACGAAACCTATCTCTGAGACCTGCCTCTCTCTGAGGCCTGCTTCTCAATTCCTCAAGAAACACCCTCCCACGGACTCATCCGTCATCGTTAGAGGATAGCCCCCCCGGTCCTAGAGGCCGTGATGAGAGCCCCCAGCATGTTATACCACGACAAACCTCTCCCCCGGTCATCGGTATCTTCCCCCTCTACTCCTTAACGACAGTACTGCAGGCTACCTTACGGACTCATCCGTTGTCGTTAGGAGAATAACTCCCACTGGTCTTAGTGGCCTCATCAAGGAGCCGAACACATTATGCCAAGATTCTCCTGTCGTCGTCGTCGGTATAGTGACCTTTTCATATAGGGCTAGTCATTGTAGGCCGTACAACAAGATTATACGGTGCTGTAGTACGGTTACCGTACGTACCGTTAAGTCAAATCTGACGGTTGCGGTTTATAGTCATTTGAGAACCATATATCACCTTATGTGTATGGCCGTTTTTTTTTTTTTTTTTTTTTTTTTTAATCCAATTTTTGTCCGATTGGGGTACAATACCCTATGTAGGACAATTCTATCTAGGAAAGGGGGACACCTGTGTCCCCTGCCGTGTCTCCGGCTCTGCAAATGCCCCAATAGAGGTATGGCCTCTACTGGTCCGCCGTTCCCGCCGGCCGTTTTAGGTGCACGAGCCTACTACTCCACGGGGCCGTTTCTGATACTTCTCGTTTGTATGTAGGCCTGACGTGTGATAATGGATATACAAATACTCGGACCGCCTGAGCGATCGTTGTACGAGGGGAGTAAGTGGAGCGCGGATAGAAAGGTAAAGGTAAGACTGGGCTGGCGCGACGTGCTGCGAGTTGATCCCTGCTGTACCGTGTGGCTCTTCGACGAAAGTTCTAGCCCTTCCTCAACTCATGTGTCTCCTTCCGACTGATCTCCAGATTGGCCTTGGGTTGGCGCGTGTTGCCCTGCGTCAGCGAGTGCTACCAGGTGCTTGCATGGGTTGCAAGCACGCGTAGGATGTTTGTTTGTTCTGTGGGGCAAACTGACGTTATCTATTTCTTGCGAGTACTGGGAGGGACATCACCAAAAGTGGGTTTCAAGCGTCCTGTACTGTTAACGTATCGAATGATATGGTCCGTGGCTTTGGCATCTGACAGCAGGTATGAAATGGAGAGTGCGCGACGTTTGAGGACATTGGTGAGTGTGTGACGCTCACGTGCGTATTGCGGGCAGGATAAGAGGAAGTGTTGGACGGTCTCTGGGGTGTCGACGCAGTGAGGGCAGTTGGGGGACATGCTTTTTCCAATGCGATGCAGATGTTGATTGAGTGAGATATGGCGGGTGCGGAGCCAGAGCATTAAACTGATGTGCCGCTTAGGTAGATGTTGAACTAGCGAGATGAACGATTTGCTTGCAGCGTTGAGCTTGGGGTCGATGGAGGTAGCGTGAGCGTGTCTTGGGGACTTTAGCCAAATTCTATTCCAGCGGTTCGATGAATCTTTCTTCTGGGCCTGTTTCAACGCCGACAGGCTACTGGGGAGGACTCCCTTCCGAAGGTATGGTGGCAGTCTGTGCGTGGCGCTGTTGTCCCTGCGGTTCTTTGCTGCTATCTTAGCCTCCTTGTCTGCCTTCTCGTTTCCTTCTACTCCATCGTGCCCTGAGATCCAATGAACGTTGACCTTGAAGTTTCGGTTGCGGCTGGTTTTCTTAAGTTGATTCAATATACTACGGAAATGGTCTGTCAGGTAATGGCCTGGTTTGGTGGAGAAGATGTCACCGGATTTAATTGATGCCTGGTTATCGACGAATATGGAGACGGGATACGTGATATCTTCTTCTTGCGAGATCAACTGAGCTGCTAACGTTAAACCGACGACTTCTGCCTCAAAGACTGTGTGCTCGTCAGTAGTTCCAAGATGGTAGCGTAGGATACTCGGGCGTTGTTTTCCTCTTCTGTACAGTACTGCCGCCGCCCCTACTTTCTTGTCTATCCCTGACCCATCGCAGTAGACCTTTACTTCATCGTTGTTAGCATTATGGGCTGCTATGGCTAGTTCTCTTGTCGATGCGATGTGGGTAGAGTATGAGTTCTTGTCATTCGGGGGACGTCTGCTGTGTTTGATGGTCTCGACCGAGTTGATGTCGAGTTCAGCGGCATGATATATATGATGCAGGGATGAGCGGTGGTGTTTGACATACTTCTTGGCTGCTTTACGGACGGGTTCGCTTAGCGGATGAGACTTCGGGTGCGCGGCTAGTCGTATTGCGGCTTGATAGCATAGGTTTTGCATCCGGTGTTCCATCGGGAGTAGCTTTGCGTGAATCTCTAAGGTATCATTAGCGGTGGTTCTCATGGCGCCTGTAATACTTAGGGCAGCGAGTCTTTGTACTCGGCCTATACGACGGGCTACTCCTATCGATCCCAGTTGAGGTTTGTCGTTGTTGCCGACAAACAAAGGGCGAAACCATAAGTCGACTGCGTAGAGCATTTTCGGTAGTGCTACGGATAGGTACAGCTGACGCATCAGGGAGAGTGGAATACCATTGGACGTGGAGGAGAGCCGGCGAAGTTGGAAGACGTAGGCTGTACCTTTCGCTATGGTGTAGGCTATGTGAGCTTGCCATCTGAGCGCATCGTCCAATATAACTCCCAAGAATTTGTGTGTCGCGGTGGGCGTGATCGTGGTACCGCGCGTGATTAGTGGGGGCCGGTCTTTAGCTGAATTCAGAGAAAAGTCCATTAGTGCGAACTTAGACGTTTCAAATTTCGAGTTGTGCGCTAGGGCCCACTCGTAGCCTCCTCCTCTACGTTCCAACATGTTCTTCAATGTATTGTGAGTCTCTTGGAAGGTCTTCCCGATGGCTATAAATGCCGTGTCGTCTACAAATGCAAGGGTGCGTTCAGTCTTCGTGTGACCCTTGGCTATATCTACCAAGTCCGAGTCGTATATGATATATAATATCATTGAGAGAGGGTCGCCCTGTCCGATACCGTTAGTAATAGGGATCCAATCCGATAAGTGTCCGTCGAATTTGAGTTGCGTGCGCCTTCCTGTCAGCAGTCGTTCCGTGAATCTCACCAGTGTTTCTGGGAGTCTCCTGGTACGCATGTTGTGTAGTAACCGGTCAGTAACCGCATTCGGGAAGGCTCCCTCTATATCTAGAAACAAAGCAGATACTACCTTCTTTTGGCGCCATGCGTCCTTGATCGTGGCTTCGAGTAGATGGAGTGAGTCTGTCGTTGAGCGACCCGGCCTGCCTCCAAAGTGTGTGCTGGGGAGAAGGTTGTGTCGTTCTAGGAGGTAGGTCATTTCATCTGCTACTATGGCAGTCAATAGCTTGGCGGTTGTGTTGAGAAGCGCTATCGGTCTGAAGGCTTTCGTTACTGTGTAGTCCGGTTTACCCGGCTTTCGTAGGACAACGGTTATGAAGTCGCGCCATGGGTTATAGTACGTCTTGAGTGTGAATACGGCCCTGTACAAATGGAGAAGGTAAGGTTGGAGTAAGTATGTGCAACGTTTGAATACTATATTACAAATCCCATCAGGGCCTGGGGCCTTGTATGGGCTCAACTTTGAGATGCTACGCTCGATCTGCGTCATAGATATAGGTGCCGGGGTAGGGACGGCGTCCGGGTAGTTGTAGTCTTCCGGTACTGATGAGTGTTCTGGAGGGGGGGGGAAGAAAGCTTGTGCTAAGGCCTCGCTCTTATCCTTGTTGGTGTCGGCTGTGCCTCCGCCTGATCGCTTGAGGGTGGGGATTCTAGATAAGCCTCCGTCGCTAGCTGTTGCTGTAAGGTATCTGTTAGCAGTCCATATGTCGTTACCTGAGAGGTCCTCTAGCCATTCGATCCAGTGGTCCTTCTTGGTCCGTTTGATGGCTTCAGCGTATTGATTGCGTTTGATTCGGTGCTCCTCGTGGCTGTAGTGGCCTGCAAAGTCTCTGTGCTTGTACGAGAGATGGCTTAATTTCGCGACCTCGCGACGCATGATGGTTAGGTCCTTGGTCCACCACCTCTTGGAGTGGGGGTTGGGCTTGGACTTGGGGACGACTCGTTCTATGACTGCTTGGATTGCGGCCGTAAGAGTGCGTGCCGCAGTCTGGAATTCGGCTTCCGTAACGAGCGGTTGAGCTGGTAGGATCTTGTCCAACTCTAGTTCTAGTTCCTCGTTGAATACTTCCCAGTCTGCTTCACGGTAGTTGTGCTTGATATCAGTCGTCGCTTGGGGGAGTTCGAGTTCGAGGATGCTTAGGATGGGCACATGGTCTGTTGCTGGTCCACGTAAGGCTGGGTTAGTCGTGCAGCTTATAAAGGATTCTCCTGTGTGGTCAGTACAAAACACGTTGTCTGGACGTGTCCAATTCTTTGAGCTAGACGATTGGAGGGTCGGTAGACCTTTGGGTAACGTCATGATCATGCCATAGTCCGCTATGAGGTCTAGAAGTGGCTGTGCCGCGTTGAGATACTGGTTATTGAAGAGTTGCGTGTTCCTGTCCTCGTCCCATAGGGGATGGTGTCTATTGAAGTCCCCGAGCCATATCATGTGGTCGTCCGCTGATGGACGTAGACGGGTGATCTCGCGTTCGAGGAATGATGCTAGTTCTTCTTGAGTTTTCGTTAGTTTGCAGTCGTTGTAGATGTTGAAAATGGTGCAACGTCCGAAGGGTCCGCGAAATTGGGTGACTACAACGTCAGGGGACGGAAATGGGATCTGTTGCCAGGAGTTAGTATCTAGAGTTTTGGATATTAGTGTGACAGCTCGGGAGGTTAGTTCTGGGGATGAGAAGCGGGTGGTGGGGTAGACCGCATGAAAGTAGGGCGACGATATTGTATTCTTCGTGCGATTAATGTGAGGTTCTTGCAGGGCTAGTATATCCCAGTCGCGGGCAATAGGGCTGTTGAGGAGTGAGTGTTGGGCTATCAAAGAAGTATTAAGGTTTTGCTGCCAAATTCGTAGTCTGGTCGTCATATTGTTAGTTCGTTCAGACATTAGGGGGGGTCTGGGTCCGTGGGGTGTCATTGCATAGTGGGGAGTTTGGAGGTGATGAGAGTAGGGAGGATGAGCGGGAGGGGGATGATGGTTTGTTGGACGAGGATGAGGATGGAGATGGGTGATTGGGGGTTGATGGGTTGTGTGGTGCCATAGACGGAGTCTGTTTCTGTGGTGCTGTTCGAGGAGGTTCTATGTCCCAGCCTGAGGAGATTGGGATCGAGTTGGGGCCTGTCGGTGTGAAGGCTCGGTGGTGAGAGCGGCCAAAATGATTGGGCATGCCTCGCGAAGGTTTGCCGTGAGGTCTCCTGGTTTCGAAGGGAAGATTTGACTGGTGGAGCATGGGTCTATAGTTGGAGGGTGGTTGTTCGACCGGCTTGCGATATGGTGCTGGTTTTGGAGGCAGCATTACCTGTGTCCAGTCTTCGTCAGTAGGGAAGTAAGGCATAGAGTTCTCTGGGAGCTTAGCGTCGATTCCTGCGCAGCGATTTTCGAATTCAGGACAGTTTCTGTCCCAGCTTGCGTGATCTTGTGAGTTGCAGCTTACGCAGTGGAAGGTTCGATAAGCGTTGCAGTCGTTGGTTCTATGGTTCTTTCCGCACGTCCCACAGGTGTCCGTTGGGGCATTGCAGTCTCTTGCTATGTGTCCCCAGGTTTGGCACTTGACGCATCTTACTGGCTCCCGTTTATCTTTGCGTGGGTGAAACTTCTCCTGACCGATGTAGATACCGTCGCGTAGCGTTATGTTGGCTGCTTTTGGGTCCGCAAAGTGAAATAAGGCATGAGCTACCTTTTGTCCTGGTGATCTCCGAATTCTGGGTTTGATCCATCCCGCTGCTTCTATAGAGCCTGTCGGCAGGTTGTTTTCTTCCTCTGCTGCACGTCGCCATTCTGCGTCCTCGATACCGGATGTGATTGGTAGGAACGGTATAATGATGGTGAAACGGCGTTCCTTGATGAATACCGGGGAGTCTAGAGCGCCCGTGAACTTTAGTCTATTTTCTGGGATACGTAGCCAATTTGCTGCTTCTGCTGTGGTTAGTTCAACAATTAGGCCACCGTTTCGTAGTCGTGTGGTGGCTTTGATTTGAATGTCAGGAGATTCTCCATCCGAGATTGCAGCAAAGGTGTTTTTGAGTTTCTTAGCGATGTCTACCGAGCTGTCTTCGGGTTCGTATAATCTTCCGCCGAGTGCCGGTTCAATTAGGATCTGACGTTCCTTAATTGCGGCGCGTAAGAGGGCTGCCGAGACTGGGGCTGGGGTCTGTGTGTTTTGCCGTACTACTGCGCTGTAAGAGAGAGGGTTGTTCGGCTGGGTTGAGGGGGGCCTAGCTGTCAGTAGGGCATTCTTTACGTCAGTGATACTATTTAAAATAGCGTCGGTTGCTTGTTCTGCTCGGGTAGCGGCTGCTGATGCTGAGGTGGTGGTGCTGGTGTTTTCAGAATTAGCCTCCATGTCTGATTTGAGTTTCGCTAGGTCTTCTACGTTTGACTTGAGGCTCTCTGAGGTGGTGAGTATGGAGGCTATTTGAGGTGAGATAGCTGCTATAACGTGTGCTGAAAGTGATGACGAGAGGTCGGCTACGATTTGGGCTGAGAGTGATGTCGTAAGGGAGTCGGCTAGTTGCTTGGTGGTTGATGATGGCGTTTGTGGTGGGCTGTTCGTGAGGTTGTCTTCTAAGAGTATTGCGACGGCTCTGAGACCTTCTATAGCTGTGCGAGGGATTCCTGTGTATTGGGTGATGTGAAGAATTGTAAGTATAAGACTTTCGTTTGACATTGGCTCGCCTGGATGACGGAAGGGGGACTTCTCTAGAAAGGTGATGCTGCTTTCATTATTCTTGACATCGTACTCTTGCTGCATAATTTCATCTCTCGTTAACAGTAGAGATACTGTGTTTCGATGGGACGCTCTGATTCTATTTGTGGGAGTAGGAGCACGAGTGCTCGTATTGCCGGTCCCCAAGGGCATTGGACGCGACTTCCCGGTGGCCATTCGACTCTAGGAACAACAGTGAGTCTGTTGGAGTTGGACTGGCGTTTTATTAGTATTAGGTTCGAGAGGTTTGACGTCTGAGACGTCTAGAACGCTGGTGAGCGCAGTGCTGGGATCCGGGATTTTTCGGGGTCCTAGTCAGGGTGCCACTTGGTGCTAAACCAAGAAGCGATTCGTGTATGGCCGTGTGTAGCCATCATACGGTACGTATTGCCTTTCGAGATCACCACTGTTCTGGTCGGTGGAAAAGGGGCAGGTATGGGTTGACAATTCTCCAGTGAGGTCGGTCTAATTTTAAGAATATGAGAACAGATTCATTGCCAAGCTTCACAAGCCCATTCGTAATTCTGGGGCGAAATACAAACTGTCCTCTGGGATTCATAGGCTACTTTCAGGCATTTACGCTATCTTTCGAGGTGTTGGTTCCATCCATAGTTTCGTCTATGGTCGGCTTTGTAGAGCAATCGCGAAGATCCCTTTTGTCCTCTCATTCTCCATGCGGAGCTCGTTCACACTTGACTAGTGACTCTTGAAGGCCTTATTTCTTTCACGTCCTCTGATCCGCTTTCATCATCCTTACCTTTGGTGAAAACGTTGTTCGTGAGTTTTCAATATACTATCAGAGATTGGGACATCATATCATCCTGAATCTCCATGTCAAGCGCAATCCATCCGAGCGATGGGAGCATCAGACTTTATGAATAGATAAAACTGATTTTGATCTGCCAGGGTGCCCCGGTCGCCTTCTATGCAGACTCGCCGCAGATACCTTGAAAGCCATGTCAGATTGCCTGCGATTCCAATGCAGAACCAGCGTCCTGTGCCACTTCATTAGTACCTGTCAGACGAAGTTTGCCAGCCAGCATTTATCGATACGTCTGATATTGCTGACCTCCGTTCGATAACCCTTGCAGAACACGATCTCCCCACCCCATCTACACAACTGTTTATTAGGGTGTTTACCAAGGGAGAGGAGCTTCTCAACTGCATGGTAAATGCCATACACGTTGGCGATACCTGGTTCAACAAAGTATTGTCAGTAGCTGTTGAAGAAGAGTACGAGAGAGAGATGGACGGCTTACTTAATGTACAGTGATTACCAACGTATCAGCTTCTTCGTTGATCTATTTCACAGGCATATCAAGTTGTAGTGATATCAGAGGGTTATCATGGTCCTTCCGATAACAGACGTTGTCGATAAGCTGATGCCGAAGGCGAAAATATTAGATTCGGCGAGACTAAGTCTCCTTGAATATGACGTGGTACCACAAAGTACTGCTAGTCGGTACATGTACACGCTCCTGTAAGACAATCGAAGTTATACTAATTTCTGCATTGAAGTCAGCCACGATTTTGGCATGATATTCTCGAACGCTAAGGATGAGGCGTGGTCCCAGCACAAACATTTGCACAACCAATAAAATCGGAAGAGCACCAAGAAGTATCTGAGTTCCAAAAGAACTTTGATTCTACAGAAACGATGAGCAGCGGTTGCACGCAGATGTTGACAACGGGTCAGCGCACCATGAGCTCTATAGAGGGAATTGTAAGTTCAAGGCAAGAGACACCAACAAAGCTAGCGCGCGCGGAACTTGAGAAAAAGAAAACTAAATTGACATTACAAGCTCACCTCGCAAAATAAAGAACATGAGATTGCATCAGCACTCTGAAACAGTCCCCGATAGTCGATCCTGTCGATGGACCGAGTCGTCGCAGGTCGTGGAAGTGTTTCACAGCAGTCCAGACTGAAAGACACAGTGCGATGACCTCCCAAATAGTGTAGAGCATCCACGACATTGAGTTCAGAAACCAGGCATTCCCCTCAAGTGTAAGATGGCACATATATGTGCCAGAGATTATCAGCTCCTCTGGTGTTTGTCCGATGAGCTATGTTGTTCTTGGAGTCAACAAGTACAGCTTACCCACTGCAGTATCCTTGAGCCCTAGTGCCGCCATTACTCCGCAGGCGATGTTGACAGCCAGGAAGATAACAACAAGGATTGACAGGATCATTCTAGATCTCCCATACATGGTATGCAATCGAGCAATCATAATGACTTGCATCATGTTTCAGTCGAGTCAACATCAGTGGTATTGCAGATAGGTAACTCACCGCCCAACATGGCAGTCACGACCGTACTTATCACATTTATTACGCAGTACAAAATGTTGCCTGAAAATCCCAATTAGTGATCACCCTCGTACTAGGATCAAACACTCCAACTTACACCTATTCAATTATTATGTCGAGCCAAGTTCAATCGTCAGAATCTCACTCACCCCTACAATGATTGTATTCATTTGGATGGGAGTGATATGGTTGCGTAATACTCACTGCATCTGTCAGCGAGATAAATGGCGCAAATGCTATGTGCCGCCGGTCAGAAGAATCGAACACAGCGTATACGAGACATACCCAGGATATTGGTGCTGATTGTCAGAGATGAACTATTAGCACGGTACCAATCTGTTGGCCTCGACACATACACGGAAAATATTATTCCAATATAACGTATCTAAAACATTTTGAAGTCAGCACAACTTGCCAACCACGCTATAGCACAACATGAGGTACGAACAACCAAATACAGCACAGTCATGAGAGACCTGCGTTGCTTCTGCGCAAAAATTATTGTATTTGTTGTTTTTCTTCTGATATGGAGCTCTGTCACCCACCCAGATCAGTTCAATCTATAAGATTATTCTTAGCGAGTTGGCTGTTCCGAAGATGACATCGACCTACCTCTCGTCCGAGTGTTAATACTGGATATCATAAGAATGTCAGCAGTTTGCGAACACTGTCCTGCTCACCCCAATCGTATACCACCACGACGCCGGCAGCAACTGCGAAACTGCAAGTCAATGTTAGATCGAGACATCTTAATGAGACGAACCTATCCAATAGCTGAAAAGAACATTCGAATTGATTACTGGCCACAAACTGGGACCATTCGAGACTACGGTCATATTTGAGGGATGGGTGAGCGAGTGGGGGATGTTGTGGTGTGTAACGATCTAGTGTTCGTGTCAAATATACCTAGTACCGTTCAGCGCTCCGAGTCAGGGCTGGTAATATCACCAAAATCGGCATGACGGTTACATGATGGTGATGGATAGCTGGTTGTACCTGAATTTTCATCAGGAAAAACCCTGAAAAACCCTCCTTTAGTTAGAACCCATTTGAACACGGCAAATCATGCCAGTGCTCTATACTAGTAAGCTAGCCGAGGGCATCGTGAAAATGTTGTGCCAGTGCCGCCACTAGGCCTATGTCTAACATATATATCTAACGAATAGCCGCCGGCTCGGTGTCAATGCTGTCCACCCCGTCATGCTGTGCTGCTCATTTGCAATTTATTTGCGTGCCCTCCGGCCCCGGAGTCCCTCCTTTTGACCTCCAAGTTACTCTTTCACGACACTATATTCAGCCATACATGGATACCAATGCCATCTACACCATCCAGCACGCCGTACAACACTCACGCAAGCTCACATCCTGTTACCACTTCTCATTGCTCCTTTTTTGTTCTTTCGTTCCAGTGCTATATGGCGAGCCGCGACCACCTGTACTTTTCATGAATTGGTCGCTGCGTCCTGTGCTAGTTCACTACCTGTCAGACGAAGCTCTCCAATCAGCATTTGTCAATGTGTCCGATCTTGCTGACCTCCATTCGATGACGCCCGCAGAACGCACTCCATGTACTCGACCATTTATCAGGGTGTCTGCCAAAGGAGAAGAGCTTCCTAGCCGGTGTTTGAATGGGATATTTCATATACGTTGGCGATACCTTAACAAAAAATTGATGTCAGTGAATGTTGAAGAACAGCACAAGGGAGAAGGTGGACGGCTTCAAGCTTGATGTGCAGTATCTTCATTGATTTATATTTATTTCAGAGGCATGTCAAGTTGTAGTGATGTCGCAGGTCGTTCGCTGTGCACATTTCAATATGTCCAAGTGTGTGATGAAAGAAGGAGTGTCTTCGATGATCCTCTGAACCAAGAACACATGTAGATTGCATGAACTTTGGTACAATTTTAGCCTCATAATCTTTTAACAATACATGCTTAGAATTGAAGAAACACCCGAACCGTCTCGCAGACGTTATCGATAAATCTATGCCGGAGGTGAAGAGATCAGATTCACGGAGATCAAGTCCTTGAATACGGTGTGGCACTACACAGTACTGCTAGTTGATACATGCACACGCTCCTGGAAGACAATTGAAGTCATGCTAGTTTCTGCATCGGAGTTAGCCACGAGTTTAGCGTGATATTCTCGAATGCTAAGGATGAGGCGTGGTCCCAGAACAAACATCTGCACGCCCAAGAAAATCGGAAGAACACCAACAAGTATCTGAGTGCCCATAGAAGTTGAATTCTACAGGAATAATTAGCAGTGGTTACACGTAAATGTCAGCAATAGGTCAGCGCACCACGAGCCCTGGAGTGAGAGTCGCAAGCTCTGGAGAAAGAATCGCAAGCTCAAGACAAGAGACACAGACGAAGCTAGCACGTGCGGAACTTCAGCACAGAAAAATCACCACATGCACATTACAAACTCACCCTGCAAAAAAAAGCACGTGAGATTTTATCAGCACTCTGAAACAGTCCCCGATGGTCGACCTTGTCCGAGATGGGCCGAGTCGTCGCAGGTCACGAAAGTGTTTTACAGCGATCCAGACTGAAAGACACAGTGCGAGGACCTCCCAAACAGTGTAGAGCATCCAATTCAGTGAGTTCAGAAGCCAGACATTTCCCTCATATCCGAGATCGCATATATATGTGCCAGAAATGATCAGCTCCTCTGGCGTTCGTCAAATGAGGTGCATCATTCAAGTCAACGAGTAAAGCTTACCCAGTATAGTATACTTGAGTGCTATTGCCGTCACGACTCCGCAGGCAATATTAACAGCCAGGAAGATAAAAACAAGGATGATAAGGATCATTCTAGATCTCTCGTACATGGTATACAACCGAGCAATCATGATGACTTGTATCATGTTCCAGTCGAGTCAATCACTGAGGTATCGCAGCTGGGTAACTCACCGCCCAACATGGCAGTTACAACCACATTTGTCCCATTTATTGCGTAGTACATGTTATTACCTGAAACACCCAATTAGTGATCACCATCGTAGTAGGATTAAACATTCCAACTCACACCTGTGTAGTTATTATGTCGAGCCAAGTTCGATGTTCAGAATCTCACTCACCCCTACAAATGAGTGTATTCATTTGTATGGGAATGGGATGGTTGCGTAATACCCACTGCATCTGTCAACGAGATATATGGCGCAAATGCTATGTGCCGCAGGTCAGAAGAATCGAATACAGCGCATATAAAACATACCCAACATATACACACTGATCGTGAGAGGTGAGCTATTAGTACGGTGCCAATCTCTCGGCCTCGACACATACACAGAATATGGTATTCCAATATAGCGTATCTAGACCATTGGAGAATCAGCACAGCTCGCCAACCATGCTATAGCACAATATAAGGTACGAACAATCAAATACAGCACAGTCATGAGAGACCAACGATGCGTCTGTCGCGAATTCATTAGTATCCTGATATGTGACTCTGACACTCACCCAGATCAGTTCAATCTAACACCGTTCTCAGCGAGCTGGCTACTGCGACAATAATATCGACCTACCTCTTGTCCTAGTGTTAGTGCTGGAAATATCATAAGAATCTCGGTAGTTTTCGAACACTGTTCTGCTCACCCCAATCGTATACCACCACGACGCCGGCGGCAACTGCGAAACGCAAGTCAATGTCACTAGATCGAGAGATCTTGGTGCAACGAACGTATCCAATAGCTATAAAAAACATTCGAATTGATTTTCGGCCACCAACTGGGATCATTTAGGACGACGGTCATATTCGAGGGATGGGTGTGAGCAAATGTGGGTGTGTAACGATCCTGGTGCTCGTGTTAGATATACCACTGTCCAGCGCTCAGCGCTCGTACTATCCATGATGGTTACATGATGGATAGTCGGCTGTAACACCTCTTCTAGTTAGAGCTCATTTAAACACGGCAAATGACACAATCGTGAAAACGCCGCAGGCATCTTGAACATGCTGCGCCACTGCTGCGGCAACGGCCGCGACCACTGGCGCATCAACTACACAGCTTACTGCTAGTCACTGGTTCCCAGTGCTTGTCGACATGTCCTCCAAACAAGCTATGTATTCGAGCGCAAGCTTGCCACTTCTCAGCAACGTCGCTTCGTCTCTTATCGCTTCCTCAGTTCCTGTTGGCCCAAGAAGTCTGTTTGATAGGCTCTTTGCACTCTTTGCTGAACTCGACCTGTCTCTTTTCATCGTTCTAGTCCAACCATATTCTTAGAAGACCCCAATATTCTGCTAAATGAATTGAACACTCACGTCCGTCCCGTTTTGCCGGCAAATCCTTATGGTGAGTTTCCTCTGAATATTGCGGCCATTCAAATAACGAGGTTCAGTCGGCGGGGAGGATCAGATGTGGGCACATGGTTTATCGTTATCCATACCTCCTAATGTTGCATCTCTGGCCAAAGGTACATTGAAAGTACTTGATCGTGATGACCGTGACTGTCGGCTCGTCCACTCAGAGTAGCGGTGTCCGGCTGAAGCTCGTATGGAGTTAACATTCCCAGTCTCCAGATTTCAGTTGGTCTTTCTGCCCTCGATCTTGAGCACACCTCCGGTTAGCTTGAGTGTGTCGTGCAATTGCATTTGATTATTCAATTTGCCATTTCTATTCCTCGATCGACTATTTGGTACTAGAGCTTCGTGCTGTGGTTTCCCTGGCTGCGGCAGACTCGGACCCCTTAATTTCTTTGGCTGCCGTAGGCCTTTGGGACCGAGCACATTGATTGCATGGTCCGCGTGCGGAGGTTGACCATCATTTGATACAGAACGGGTCAGGAATAAAATAACGTATACCTTTGCGGAATGCAGATTGTTCAAAGCCAAGAAGTGCCCTGCTCACCAGTAGTGCTGCTCATAACAATCCTGAAATCCAGCCTCATATGCAGATATCAACAGCTATTCCGACCACAAGACTATCAACACCCTTCAACTCTTCACCAGTCCAGAATCTCGTGCCAATGTTAAGCTCGCTTAGATTGGGGAGCGTGAGTGCGTGAAGAAAGGTAGACAATGGATCTTGAGGGAAGGGAGAGGAAGAAAATATTGCATAAGAACTTCAGTAGGTAAGTTAGTAAATGCGAGACTAAATATTCATGATGCGGCGTAAAAGGGGGTTTAACATGTCGCGAGTAACACGTGATATGGTCCGTGCACGCTTACGTGATTCGTTGATTGTGGATTCATTTTGCAATTTCTATTTCCTGATCGAATTGTACTGGACTCGTTGTCTATGGCTGCCGTTGACCTCGTCCTTCGCCGTTCCACCCGAATAGCACAACACCCTCATCATTATCATCATCACCATACAACTAAACGACGTCCTTTGAATAACTTGGAAGAACTGCATACTTCTTCTACAAGCGAGAATGACGAGCTCACCCCACGTGCACTCAGAGCCCTCAAACGTCAGCGTCTAGCTCTTGACTCGGACGGTCTTCTACTACCTCATATAGAGACCAACCATAGGAGAAAGAGACGTAAAGAGAATGATAATACGAATGTCGCTCATGGTAACGTCGGCGAGGTGCGTCGACGCATCCGCCAAGTACGAGTCAGAACCCGTGCTCAAAACGTGCCAAAGCCACGCCACATTCCACCTCTAGCACCAACAATCATCGATCTACCTATACAACCAGTTACAACTCAAGAATCCCTTCGTAATGTCCTCGCGGATCAACCAAGTATTTTAGCGCCCAAGGATCATGACGAGCCTGCATCAACGGAGCTCAAGTCGACAACGGAGTCAAAACCCACGACGGAGACCAAGTTGTCGACGGAGTCAAAACCAACGACGGAGACCAAACCGACGCCGTCGTCGACGCCACTCGACCTTGACTCTTTAATCCCATTAGATCCTTTACCCGAATTCCCTCCAAATGACCCATCTTATACCAACTCTTCAGACTTTGTGTCAAATCCGACATTTTCCCCTCCCGCAGATTTAAATCCTTTCTCTCCAAATACAATCCCCTTTCCATCATCCCAGCCCGGTCCTTTCGGGTCGAATTCATTCCCAACCTCCTTCTCCACTGGCTTCTCTCACCAGTTCATCCCCCAACCCGATTTTTCTCACTCTGAAGACAATGCCTTTTCAAATACAGCATTCCCTGACCAAGAGTATACCAATGGATACAACCAATCCAACGGATACCCCCAACAACGTATGTTCTCCTTGTTCATTCTTACCATCGTCTAACACAATCCCAGCCACTTTCTCGCAACCAAACTCGTTTGACTACACACCCGCCCCACATCGCGATCGAGAAGTCAACATCTGGAAATTAGCATGTCAAGAACGAGTAGAATTCTTGTTAGTCTCCTAGTTTCATTTTGATTCCACACCATTGACGTCCCCCAGACTTCGTCGTTACGGCACAGACACAATCAAAGCCCTTGTCGCATCCGAGGCACGCGCCACTTTCCCCTCCCCATCCACCCACTCCTCCAACACCCGCTTTCGTCTCTACACACCCGCTTCCTACCTCGAACGCGCAAGCTACACCTACAAGTCAGCTGCATTTGAAGCTATTGATTTTGATATGGATGACGAAGAGGATGAAGACGAAGATTTGGATGAATGTGACCTTTCTGGTGACTATGATGATGATTATGATGATGACGAAGAAGATGCAGAGGGTGAAGACGGATTGTTTTCGATGGATGTTGAAGGTGCCAAGGCAATTGTGACGCCTTGTGTCCCGGCGATTGTGACTCCTACGGTACCGACTGTTCCGTCAATTTTGCCACCGATAGCGCCTACACCGCAGAAACAGGCTACATCACCTCCGAGATCTACATCGCCGCCTGGGCGGTCTTTATTGGACACGATGCCTATTCCACGCCCTTTATGTGCCTCCCCGCCGTGTTCCCCTCCACGTCGAACGCCCTCTCCTCCGATTCCCCAGCGTCTTTCTACCCCTACATCAACGACCACACAAACGCCTTCCTCAACCCCCGCATCTCCCTCAACACCAACACCCCCACCACCGATACACTCACCCCAAACGCCACCTCAAATACATTCTCCCACCCTCCCACGCACTCCACCCCTTTCCTCCCTCCACGTAACCCTCCTCTCCGAGCCTCCCCGAGCATTCATGGGGCGTGGCACTCCTCCTGACAGGAGGCGGCTGAGCGAGTGGGGGAGGTGGGGATGTGTGCAAGTATATGGGAAGAGCGGGGAGAGGAGACGGCTGAGCTTGGGACATGGGGGAGATCATATGCATCTGCAGCCCATACAGTGTGGAGAGAACCTGGGTATGGGTATGGAGCAACTGCGCAAAGAGGATATAGCGAGGCACGAGAACCCACAACCACTGCAGCTCACCGAGCACCAACCTCCACACGCACCCCAACAGCATGAAGACCCACATCCGCATCCCAACCCCCACGAAGACCCACCTCACACACATGCCCACGCCCACGCTGTACCAGGCGAATGGACGAGTTTCTTATTCGCAATGCTTGAAGGGGACAGGACGGGAAGCGCGGGGTGGTATGAGCTTGGAGCGCAGGGTACGCAAGGGGGCGGCGAGGGCATGGGTGCCGATGGTGTGCCGCAGAGTATGAATATGGGCGTTTTAGGAGGGGCACAGGGTATGGTAGGGAGTTTAGGAGGGACGCAAGCTGGATTAGGCGGGACGCAGAGTCTCGGTATGGGGGCACAGAGTCTAGGCATGGGCGCGGGCGGGCAAGGAATAGGAATGGGCTCGATGACGCAGCCAGTTTCCATCGGAGAAGCGGATAGTACGCTGAGATTTGCGCTTGGGTGAATTGTGCTGGTCGTCGTTCGCTGGATTGGAGCACTCGCGGTCCACCTCTTTTGTTGTATGCCTTGTTGTACCTGCATTCACCTCCTCGTCTTATTCACCTCATCACATTCACCTCATCGCCACAGCCTTGTGCACCTCATCACTATCACACAACCCACACATCACACCCGCCCCAAAATCCCACACACCACGACTCAACACAATATCAATGTAGCGATAATTTTTCCTGATCCACATCAGGATTATAGGATTTTTGGTTATACCAGCGAGCCCGTCTGAAGCTCGTCAGGCGAGCTCGGTGAAGCTGCGAGCTCATGCGCCGTATACGTGCGCTATCGCAGGACCTGACGCGTTAGGCCCGTCTCATCTCAACCACTGTATCAGAAGAATTGATTATTCCCACATGGGCTTTGTACCTCGTTGTACGCGTGTCCTCGCTGTATGTTGCCACCTCGTGTTGTACGGTGCCACCTTGTGTTGTACACTGCCACGTCGTTGTACGTCTTCCGTTTGATGCCAAAGCCCGCCCAGATGCACTGTTATACATGCATATCCATTTACCGACATCCTTGTACACATCACCCACTTGCATATATGCACAACACGATCGTCATTTGCACACGGCCACGACCGTCATGTACGCATAACCTGTGTTAACTCGCGCTCAGGCTTGCGTTGCGCCCACTCCACATGTTAGATACAACTCCACTCAACCCCGCATGTTACCACGTACACGTCCAATAGGCTTGTGACCAGCCCATCTACGAGCCAAACCAGTCTACACGTCCACATTCACATCCATTTTGTTATCGACGTCAATGCTTTCTTTCGAATTTTGGATCGTGGAGAGTTCATAATGGTATAGATATATATTATGTCGTGACTGGTCGTTTTTATTTGATGAGTGTCGTGCATGCAATTTTACGGTTTTTTTGACGTGTGTGATGTTCGATGTGTGGCAGTGGCACTCGCCAACGCTCAAGATGGAACTAAGGTACTCTTGTATTCGGATTGAAACAAGGCGACCATATGCATGTTCCGTGTGCGCAGGTCGACCATTACCTTGCACAGGACGAATTGGGTCGAACTCATCACTTGGGCTAGCTATGACAGACAACGATTGAATATTGGTGTGGGTAAGTGGGTCCTAGGTGAGATTCATGCATGACTCAGAGTTTGCAGAGGAGAGGTTGGGAGCTGATTTGAGCCAAGCGCATGCGAACGACGTGTCGCTTTTATCTATAAATTGTCAGAATTGACAGGCCCATACAGGGTTGAGAGGTCGAGGGTAGAACGAGACAATACTTTGAACTCGAGCCTGAGAGTGCGTAAAGTGGAGGTCGGGAGATGGGTGGTCAGATGGATTGTAGTGTAGAGTGCTCTTGAGTATAAGGAATATACGCACTTAGGCTAATGCTAATGTGACACTGAGAGAGGACATGTAAGCTTGTAGAAGGGTTCATGAAGAGATAGAGTCATGTTTTAAGCACATGTCAACTTCTGGGGAGAGGGAGTATCCTCGCGTGCACCTGAGCCTTTGAGTCACAGCAGAAGAACTGCTGCTGCTGCAAGTTTTCCCAGTTGATTCTTATAGATAATATGAATCTGCACCACGACGGTCCACGGAAACATTCCTCCATCGACGGCATACCCTGGTGAGTTACGAGTAGAATAGAATATGAATTTGATTCAGGTAGCGTCTAGGCGGTTTTTGGGAGAGTGAATAAAAATATGGCACAGGACTTTGGTTGGGAGTCCCGTATCAGAAGAAAACAAGAGCATGCAATGAATTCGCGACAGAGACAACGTTGGTCTCTCATGACTGTGCTGTATTTGATTGTTCGTACCTCGTGTTGTACTTTAGCGTGGTGGGCAACTTGTACTGACTCCCCAATGTTCCAGATACGCTATATTGGAATACCATATTCTGTGTATGTGTCAATATCAACAACTTTGCAGTGTGCTAATAGCTCATCTCTGACAACTAGTGTTTATCTTCTGGGTATGTCTTATATGCACTGTGTTCCATTTTTCTGACCAGCGGGACACAGCAACTATGCCATCGGTATCGCTGACAGATGCAGTAAGTATTCTGCAACCATCTCATTCGCATCCAATCAATACGCTCATATGTAGGGGTGAGTGAGATTCCAACCATTGAACTTAACTCAACATAATGACTCAATAGGTGTAAGTCGGAGTCTCTGATTCTAGTGCGAGGATTTTCACTAATTGGGAGTTTTAGGCACTATCACGTACTACACAGAGAGTGTGATAAATCTAGTTGTAATTGCCATGTTGGGCGGTGAGTCACCCAGGTGCAATACCTCTGTGATATTGACCTGACTAACACACGACGCAAGTGATCATGATTGCTCGGTTGCATGCCATGTATCAGGGATCTAGAAAGATGCTTATGTTCCTTGTTATTATCTTCCTGGCTGTAAACATCCCCTACGGAGTGATCCTGGTAATAGGACTCGACAATACTGTAGGGGGTAAGCTTTATTTGTTGACTTGAAGAACGCGGCTCATTGGATAAACACCAGAGGAGCTGATACTCTCTGGCATCCATATGTGCGCTTTTGAACTTGAAGGGAACGGGCAGCTTCTGCTTTCAATGTTTTGGGTGCTCAACACTGTTTGGGAGGTCATCGCATTGTCTCTTTCAGTCTGGATTGCAGTGAAACACTTCCGTGAGCTGCGACGATTCGGCCCATCGACAGGATCGACTATCGGGGACTGTTTCAGAGTCCTGATACAATCTCATGTTCTATATTTTGCAAGGTGAGTTTGTGATGTGAACGCGGTTATATTTCTCTGCTCAAGTTCCGCACATGTTAGCGTTGCTGGTGTCTCTTGCTTCCAGCTTATTGGTCTCTCTCCAGAACTCTTGGTGCGCTGACCTGTTGCTGATATCTGCGTGCAACCACTGCTCATCATTTCTGTAGAATTCAGATTCTATTGGAGCTGAGACACTCGCAGGTGCTCGTCAAATTTTATCGGTCGTGCAGATGTTTGTGCTGGGACCACGCCTCATCCTTAGCGTTCGAGAATACCACGCCAAACTCGTGGCATGATCCGACGCAGAAACTAGCATGAATTCGATTGTTTCCCAGGAGCATGTACATGTATCGACTAGCAGTACTGTGTAAGGACATGCTTGCCGAGAGGCCTGCAGGAAGCGAAATTTGGTGGAGGATCCGTCGTGGTATTTATTTAACATATGGTGTATTTGAAAGGTTTAGGCAAAGCTATTTCTTGTTGTATCGCTACTGGAATGAAGTACCCGCGCTTGAATCAGGTGGTAAGGGCAAATTATCGGGAACGTCTAGTAACCAATCTAGTCCTTTGTTGAAATACAACGAGAATCAGTATAAGTACCTTGACCGCTGATTCTGCGTGTTGGTGTTCCACTGTCCGGACATATAAATACTGCGACTCGTGAAGCCAGATGGCTGATAACTCATCAGTGCTCAGATGCATTTTTTCCCATTCGACGGGCTACGGAGAATGAAATGATGAATCGCGTGGACTCATGGCTTGACTGTACGTGTCTCTCGCGAATGAGCATGACAAGGATATGGTGTCTGCTGAGTGATGAGCGGAGAATAAGAAAATCAGAGGTTCCAGAAGACCTCCAGCGTACCTATCAAACTCCTGATGAGGCATCGACTGCGATATTCTGTTGGAGCCCTCGCTGAGCGCGACTATCAGAGTAAAGCACCGAACGAGATATAAATATAGATCACAGTCCTAGCTAGGTAGGCGGGTGATCACTCTTCGAAGGTATTTTGCAGGAATGTTGAGGAGAACAGCTATTCCTGCAGGTACTATCGATAGAGACGCAAGGTGAATCGATGGCGTAGAAGCACAACCTAGAATAGATGCCAGACTAGATAAGGCACAGATGATGATACAAATCCTGGAATTGTCCTGGAAGACGCACATTAGGACGAACGAAAACCGATATCGGGAATTAGATCACCGATTTTCTTATTCAGGTTTTTATTTATCTAGATTGATCGAATTGACAGAATTGGTTCAAGGCGTGCCTAGAAGGCCAATTAATAATTCGACTGAATTCTATTGTAAGTACGGTCTTCATTCTCTTCCGTGCTACGCTGATCCGCTCCGGCTATTCCGGTTATCGGCGTTCCCTACTTGCGTCGTGCTGTGTTATCTTGGTCAGCTTCTACCCTGTGATGGTCCGTCTGACTTCAGCACACGAGGGGGTTCAATCTTAGTCTGTTACATGCTTACAGAAACACGATGCCATCGAGATGAGCCTGTACAATCAGAAATTAGGCTTCTGGTGCGTCGCTCATCGTCTTCCTTGTGAAATTTTCAGCATATATCTGGCAGTACAATACATCACCATGACATGATGTGCATGATGCATTGAACATAGTGAGCTTTGCATCGGATTTGCTCTATTCTTACCATCGCTCCGTTCATCATTCTGATATGATCATGATAGCCGAATGATTCGAGCGTACCAGGCGACAGATGAGGTGAGATATATTCGACCCACTCTGTCACGGTTTATTGTCTGACTTCCGCAAGATGACCCTTGTTCCATAAGAGTAATCGGGGGGATATCACACCTCGGGCTCAGCCAGCGATGCCGAAGAGTGTGTAATACTTGTTTCACGTATATCAATCACACTTCGACCTGTGTTAGATCGATGACCACATGATTTCATAGGGAACTCTTCAATTTTTCCAAGCTCGCAGCAAACACAAGCAAAAAATCGTGTTGGAAATAAGTTGTCGACATCAAGAACGACTGGAACTTTCCTGGTGTTGAAGTAGTCCCGTGCGTAATAGTGAGTTGGAAATAAAAGTCTACTTTGATTCCCGGCTTTTTGTTTGATTTCGCACCCTTTCACCTGATCAAGGATCTTGAGGCGAAATCGAATTTCTATCTCCATCACGCCGATTGTGGCGATACAAGGGCTGAACAGTGGTATATATAGCAGGAACACTATCATCATACACCACTGACATTCCCCACTCGCTCACCCATCCCTCAAACATGACTTACGTCTCAAATGATCCCAGTGACTGGCCATATATCAGTTTGAATATCTTTTTCACCTATTGCACAAGTTCGTCGTATTAGGATGTCCAGATCTAACGTTGACATGCATTTTCGCAGTTGCTGCTGGCGTCGTGGTGATATGCGATTGGGGTAAGCAGGACAGCGTCTGATAATCGCCGATATTCTCATGAGATTTCCAGCCTTAACACTAGGACAAGAGGTACGTCGATGTTATCGCTGGAGCAGCCAACTCGCTAAGAATGGTGTCATAGATTGAACTTATCTGGGTAAGTGGCAAGAGCCCCGTATCAAAAGAAAACAAGAGCATGCAATGAATTCGCGACAGAGACAACGATGGTCTCTCATGACTGTGCTGTATTTGAGTGTTCGTACCTCGTGTTTTGCTTTAGCGTGGTGGGCGACTTGTGCTGACTCCAAAATGTTTTAGATACGCTATATTGGAATACCGTGTTCTGTGTATGTGTCGAGATCAACAACTTTGCACTGTGCTAATCGCTCATCTTTGACAATCAGTCTCAATTTTCTGGGTATGTCTCATATGCCCTGTGTTCCATTTTCTGACCTGCGGGACACAGAAGTTATGCCATCGGTATCGCTGACAGATGCAGTGAGTATTCTGCAACCATCTCATTCGCATCCAATCAATACGCTCATATGTAGGGGTGAGTGAGATTCCAACCATTGAACTTAACTCAACATAATGACTCAATAGGTGTAAGTCGGAGTCTCTGATTCTAGTGCGAGGGTGCTCACTAATTGGGAGTTCTAGGCACTATCATGTACTACACAGGGAATGTGATGAATCTAGTTGTAACTGCCATGTTGGGCGGTGAGTCACCCAGGTGCAATACCTCTGTGATATTGACCTGACTAACACACGACGCAAGTGATCATGATTGCGCGGTTGCATGCCATGTATCAGGGATCTAGAAAGATGCTTATCTTCCTTGTTATTATCTTCCTGGCTGTAAATATCACCTGCGTAGTGATCACAGGAATAGACCTCCAGTATGCTGTAGATGGTAAGCTTTACTTGTTGACTTGAAAAACACGGCTCATTGGATAAACACCAGAGGAGCTGATACTCTCTGGCATGCATATGTGCGATATTGAACTTGAACGGAACGACCCGCTTCTGTATTCAATGGTTTGGATGCTCAGCACTGTTTGGGAGGTTCTCGCACTGTGTCTTTCAGTCTGGATTGCTGTGAAACACTTCCGTGAGCTGCGACGACTCGACCCAATGACAGGATCGGCCATCGGGGACTGTTTCAGAATGCTGATACAATCTCACGTTCTTTATTTTGCAAGGTGAGTTTGTAATGTGAATGCGGTTATATTTTTCTGCTCAAGTTCCGCACATGTTAGCTTTGTTGGTGTCTCTTGCCTCGAGCTTGCTATTCTCTCTCCAGAACTCTCGGTGCGCTGACCTGTTGCTGATATCTGCGTGCAACCACTGCTCATCATTTTTGTAGGATTCAGAATCTATTGGAGCCCTGACACTCGCAGGTGCTCATGAAATTTTATCGATCGTGCGGATGTTTGTGCTGGGACCACGCCTCATCCTTGGTGTTCGAGAACACCACGCCAAACTCGTGGCAGACTCCGATGCAGAAACTAGCATGAATTCGATTGTTTTCCAGGAGCATGTACATGTATCAACTAGCAGTACTGTGTAAGGACATGCTTGCCGAGTGGCCTGCAGGGAAACGAATTTTGGTGGAGGATCCGTCGTGGTATTTATTTAACATATGGTATATTTGAAAGGTTTAGGCAACGCTATTTCTTGTTGTATCGCTACTGGAATGAAGTACTACCCGCGCTTGAACCAGGTGGTAAGGGTAAATTATCCGGAACGTCCAGTAACCAATCTAGTTCTTTGTTGAAATACAACGAGAATCAGTAAAAGTACCTTGACCGCTGATTCTGCGTGTTGATGTTTCACTGTCCGGACAATAGATGCTGCGACTCGTGAAGCCAGGTAGCTGACAACCCATTAGCGAACGAGAGACAGACATGCATACATGCATACATACACCGTCGACATGGATCACAGTCCTAGGCAAACAAATGATCCTTGGTGAATGATGTGTCTGATAGGGCATTATCGATGGAGACGCGTGCGAGGTGTATCGATGGCGAGATTGGGATATGTGAATCGTGATCGAGCACTAAATAGAAGCACGATGGATGAAAGAAGGGTCATCGGCCTAGAATGGTCAACGACATAAACGACAAGAAAAGTATGTGATCGGGAATTAGATCGCCGATTTTGTTATTCTGTTTTTGTTTATCTAGATCAATCGAATTGACAGAACATATTTGGTTTGAGGCGTGCCTGGAAAGTTCTCGCTGATGGCCCTTCTCTACAAGGTCTACCCGTATGTCGTCAGGCATCAAGTGCACTTGAGAAGTATCAGTAAGATGCCCATCACGATATTCTGACATATATACGTACTTTGATCAGATTTTGCTGGCTCTATCATGTGTCCGAGCAAAGCAAAAGAAGAAGTGACCTGGGTGAGTCGGAGCAACACTTTAGTCTCATATATATACTTGAGTACTATGTCACAGGCAGACCAAATACGACAGTCGTTCCTTTAGCTTCGATGACATAGTGCCTGTCCGTCGAGCTTCATATACATACGCCAGTCGATTCTCATCTTCCGTGACCGATGCGGGCGATGTAACAAGAGAAATTGACACAGGTGTGAGTTTCGGAACGGGTGCGGCACTACTTGCAGAGCTGGAAGGTTACAGTAGGTGGTTCATTTTTTGACTCCGCAAACGCCGAAGGTAGCGCCGCGGGCTTTATGTAATTAAAATTTAGAAGCTTCAACGTTGCAACGTTCAACGTTCAACATTCAAGCTTATTCAAGGCTGCGAACACATGGAGACTCCGCATGCACCTTTTTTGTATTATGTTGGGTGCGCGAATGCAAATTCCTTGTTTTGTTCATTCATTTTGCCCAGGATCATCTGTATCTTCAGCCTCCTGCCTCAAAACGATCAGGCCTTCCTCTGGACGATGGTCATAACTAATAGTAGTGCTTTGCTGAACACGGCCGGTGACCAACGTACTTCAGCAAACAAGTCTGCGACCACAGCAAAATTGGCCCTGCCAGGTCTCACTGTCACATATCCTATCACTACTCTATCTCCTCGCCCCCGACTGTGTATTTGGTACGTCGATCGAGCTGTGATTCGCAATTCGCTGTCACAAACTGTTTGTTTGCAAAGCACCGCGACCATTTCGTACTTATAACAACAACGCATCGCACAACCGTCAAAGCACCTTTGAATTTGAACTTTGACCCTTCGACAAGCTATTTTCGATCCTAGTTTCCGTTTCTTCGTCGATAGCAATTCGAAAGCCTTAATTCGTCGCCGTAATTAGTGTCGCCACAGGTAACTATATCATAGCTTTCATGTATTTAACACTCTAAGGCACTGATATGTTCCGACACAGGATGGCTGAAACACGATGCCATCGATATGAGCCTTTCCCGTGTGCAATTTCCCCCGATGGTGTCGTATAATTAGTCAATCACAAATCAGGATGTATCTGGCAGTACAATACATCTGCATCACCATGACATCAAGTGCGCTTTCTATCGAATTCGCTTTATGCTTACCATCTCTTTGTACATCATTTGGATAAAATAGCTCAATTATTCGAGCGTACCAGGTGACGGACAAGGTAAGATATATTAGACCCACTCTGTCATGGTTTCTTGTCTGAGTTCCGCAGAGTGACACTTGTTCCATAAGAGTACTCGGAGGGCTGTTACGCCTCGGGGTCAGCCAGCGATGCCAAAGAGTGCGTAAATACTTGTTTCACGCATATCACACTTCAACCTGTGTTAGATCGATGACTACATGAAACTCTTGATTTTTGCAACCTTGCAGCAAAAATCGTGTTTCAAATAAGTGACCGACATCACCAACGGCTGGAACTTTCCTGGTGTCCAAGTAGTCCTGTGCGTAATACTGAATTGTTGATTGCCAGCTTTTGTTTCACTTTGCACTGTTCCACCCAATCAAAGGTCTTGAGGCGTGAGCAAAAATCCATCTCTGACAAGGGCTGAGCACTGAACGGTAGTATATCTAGCACGAACGTTGTCGTTATACACCACCATTCCCCACTCGCTCACCCATCCCTCGAACATGACTTTCGTCTCGAATGATCCCAGTTGGTGGCCGTTCCTCAATTTGGATATTTTTATCGGCTATTGGGCAGGTTTGTCGCATCAAGATGTCTACATTTAACGTTGACTTGCGGTTTTACAGTTGCCGCAGGCGTCGTGGTGGTATACGATTGGGGTGAGCAGGACAGTGTTCGAAAATCGCTGATTTTCTCATGATATTTCCAGTCTTAACATTCGGACAAGAGGTACGTTGATGTTATCCCCGGAGCAGCTATCTCACTAAGAATGATGTGTTAGATTGAACTCATCTGGGTGAGTGACAAGGGTCCCGTATCAGAAGAAAACAAGAGCATGCAATTAATTCGCGACAGAGACAACGATGGTCTCTCATGACTGTGCTGTATTTGACTGTTCGTACCTCATGTCGTGCTTTAGCGTGGTGGGCAACTTGTGCTGACTCCAAAATGTTTTAGATACGCTATATTGGAATACCGTATTCTGTGTATGTGTCGAGACCCACAACTTTGCACTGTGCTAATCGCTTATCTCTGACAACTAGTGTTACTCTTCTGGGTATGTCTCATATGCACTGTGTTCCATTTTTCTGACCAGCGGGACACAGAATATATGCCATCGGTATCGCTGACAGATGCAGTGAGTATTCTGCAACCATCTCATTCCCGTCCAATCAATACGCTCATATGTAGGGGTGAGTGAGATTCCAACCAATGAACTTGGCTCCACATAATGGCTCAATAGGTGTAAGTCGGAGTCTTTGATACTAGTGCGAGGGCGTTCACTAATTGGGAGTTTCAGGCACTATCATGTACTACGCATTGAATGGGACAAATGTGGCCGTGACTGCCATGTTGGGCGGTAAGTTACCCAGGTGCAATACCTCTGTGATATTGACCTGACTGACACATGATGCAAGTCATCATGATTGCTCGGTTGCATGCCATGTATCAGGGATCTATAAAGATGCTTATGTTCCTTGTTATTATCTTCCTGACTGTAATCATCGCCTGCGGGGTGATCGCGGTAATAGGACTCGACGATATTGTAGGGGGTAAGCTTTACTTGTTGACTTGAAGAACGCGGCTCATTGGATAAACACCAGAGGAACTGATACTCTCTGACATGCATATGTGCAGTTTTGAGCTTGAAGGGAACAATCAGCTTCTGGTTTCAATGGCCTGGGGGCTCAACACTGTTTGGGAGGTCCTCGCATTGTCTCTTTCAATCTGGATTGCTGTGAAACACTTCCGTGACCTGCGACGACTCGGCCCATCGACAGGATCGACCATCGGGGACTGTTTCAGAGTGCTCGTACAATCTCATGTTCTTTATTTTGCAAGGTGAGTTTGTAATGTGAACGCGGTTATATTTTTCTGCTCAAGTTCCGCACATGTTAGCTTTGCTGGTGTCTCTTGCCTCCAGCTTGCTGCTCTCTCTCCAGAAATATTGGTGCGCTGACCTGTTGCTGATATCTGCGTGCAACCACTGTGTTGGACTACGAAGCCGAGATGTCCGAGACGAGAGAAGCCGAAGGATCCGAGATAAGGATGTCCGGGAGGTGATAGGTACGAGCTCAAGCCAAAATGGACATAGGCGAGCGGTGGAGTGACATCGGCTCGCATCCTAAATTATTTTCAGTCTCTCATTCATATATTCAAGTTCCTGACACACTTACTATAAGACCAGTACCAGTAGCGCAGGTGCATCTCAGTTTCGTTCAAGACACTGAGATGTACGTTCTAAAAGTCACCTAGAGTTGTTAACACATCTAACGTTAGCTGTAGCTTTCTCGTTCTAGGTAGACGCACCGTTTGTAATTGAGTTTCGTTCAAGACACTGAGATCTTTCTCGTTCTAGACTCCTCGTTGTTCTCGCGCTCGTTATAAACACCTTTAGGTTATGAGCCCTGCCACCATCATGGAATCTACGCTCCCCGCTACCAACTCCAGCCTGTTCAATATCCCGAAGCTCGCAGAAGACGGCTCGAACTGAATTACTTACAAAGAACGAACACTAACGGCTATTGGAGCGCGAGGTTTGATGTGATATACCGATGGTCGAGTCTGCGAGCCTATTCCTTTCGTCGTCGATCCGAAAACCAAGGCCGTTAAAAAGCCTGACGGGTCAACGCCATCGCAGACTGAAATAGACGAGCTCGATAACAAGATCGACGAGTATCACCAGAAAAACTCACTCGTGAAGCAGCAGATATTTAGCACAATCACCGATCGGCTACTACTGCGCGTCCAGAAGCTTGGGGACGCCTCCGAGATCTGGGACGAGATTTGTCAGATTCACGAGGGTAAGACTGAACTCGTGCAAATTGACTTACGGCGTCGGTTGCAAGAGACACGCTGTGATGAAGGAGGGGACGTTAAGGCCCACTTCGCAGAGCTCATGAGGCTCCGCGAGTCCTTGGCCGGAATGGGCGCAGGTATCGTCGACAACGACTTCCACGCCATCATCTTGGGCTCGCTCCCAGAATCCTACCGACCACTCCTATCCTCCATCAGCGCAGCGGCTAGGATAACCAAAACTCCGATCACCTCCTACGAGCTAATCAGCATCGTGACCGAAGAGTATGAGCATCGCCTACTCACCGAACGTCGTCCCACCAAAAAGGGAGCCTCTGGCTCCGCCCTCTCCGCGAGAGAAACAAAAGGGAAAGGTAGAGCGTCAGCAGGCGCCGCCAAAGCCAATCCGGACGTCACCTGTTTTAACTGTGACCGGAAAGGCCACTACAAGACCGACTGTTGGCGTCCGGGTGGTGGGAAGGAGGGACAAGGTCCCAACCAACAGAAGAGGAGAGGTGAGAAGGCGCCGAAGCAGGCAGCCAACTCAGCCACCCAATCTGAGGCGCAGGACGACCAATATGCTTTCGTAACGTCAGATTTAGCGAACGTAGCAGGGCAGTTGGACGTACCAGTGGAGAAGAGAGGAGCCATCGTAGATTCGGGCGCCACATCTCATTTCTGCCCAGACCGGGCCAAATTCACGAATTTTGTCACCATTCCACCCCAAGACGTGCACATGGCTGACGGCTCGACTCTAAGTGCCATAGGCCAAGGTGATGTTCAGATAGAGCTGCCAATGGGTCAGAAGCGCACGACTGTGACGCTGAAAAATGCGCTATACGCACCTAGGATGGCATTCACCCTTATCTCCACGAACAGGATAACGGCGGCTGGCCTAGCAGTCCTCTTCAAGGGACGCATGTGCCGGATCCTCTCCCAAGGGCCGAAGCGACATGTTATCGCCGAGATTCCGCAGCTGGAGGGACTCTACAGCGTCGTTGCGCGTCGTCAGACGCATCATGCCAATGTAGCAAGGCAAAAACTCACCGTAGGGAGCCTGCACCGTGTCCTAGGACACACCTCCCAAGCAGCAGCCATGGACGCCGTGAAGAAGAGCCTCGTCACCGGTATAGAGCTGGACCTCACATCCAAGCCCGAGTTTTGCGATGTCTGTGTGAAGGCGAAGTCAACGCAGAAACCCTACCCAGATGAGTCCAGTACGCGCGCATTTACCTATGGAGACTTAGTGCACACGGACCTGTGGGGACCTGCGCAGACAACCAGTCTAAACGGGAGCCTCTACTACATCAGCTTCACCGACGACTACAGCAGGCAGACGAAGGTTCAGTTCTTGAAACTGAAGAGCGAAGCACTTACCGCCTTCAAGGCTTATGAAGCGTGGCTGGCGCGTCAGACGCCGGCTGTCACGCTTCGTAAAGTCCGTTCGGACAGAGGGGGAGAATATCTTAGCGCCGAATTCGACCTGTACCTCCGTCAGCAAGGCATTGAACGTCAGTTGACAGTCCACGACTCACCGCAGCAGAATGGCGTAGCCGAACGTCTGAACTGGACGTTGGTGGAGCACGCGAGGGCGATGTTGATAGGACGGGACCTACCAAAGTATCTGTGGGCAGAAGCCATCAACTACGCAGCATGGCTAAAGAACCGCTTACCTTCAAGGTCCATCCCCGGCACCACGTCCTACGAGCTGGTGCGAAAGTGCAAGCCGGATTTGTCGCGCGCCCATGAGTTTGGGGCGAAGGTCTTTGTGCACGTGCTGGGGGGTGGGAAGCTAGAGCCGAAGGCTGTAGAGGCCGTATTTGTGGGTGTAGACGCTGAAAGCAAGGGTTATAGGGTGTACTGGCCGGGGAAACGCCGTGTATCGGTGGAGAGGAACCTCACCTTTGCACCGGTGGAGATCCTGGTGGATGCACTGGACGAGGGGGAGCCTACTGCTGTTAACGAACATAACAGCGGCAACAGTAATAATAATAACTTACCTCATAGCGTCCAGCCCATCACCACTCTAACCCCTGCCATTTCGTTTTGGCCACGAAACGTGGACCCGATGGCGAAAAACTCAAACTGCGGGCACGACTCGTTGCCAACAGCCAGAGGCAGCAATTCGGCGTCGACTACTTCGACACGTTCGCGCCGACAGCCAACATGAGCACCATACGCACCGTGCTGACAATGGCGGCTCAGAACGACTGGGAGATCCACCAGGTCGATATAAAAAGTGCGTACCTGTATGCCAGTATCCAGGAGGAGATTTACATGCGCGCGCCACCTGGCTATCTCACGGAGAGTCAGCGAGGAAAGGTGTTGTGGCTGCGAAGGAGCTTACCTGGTTTGAAGCAGGCCGGTTTTGAGTGGGCTGAGGAGTTAGCGGGAGTCTTTGCGAAGATAGGATTCACCCGGTCCAAGGTGGACCAGGCAGTGTACTACAGGCGGGCACCGGGAGAACACGTCGTCATCACCGTTTCCGTGGACGACATGGCCGTCACCGCCAACAGCACCTCCCACATCACCCGTTTCAAGTCCCACCTCCGCGAATTCTTCGAAATCACGGACCTAGGCGAGCTAAGCTGGTTGTTAGGCCTAAAGGTAACACGAGACCGTGGTGCACGTACCTTGACCCTCTCCCAAAAAGCCTATGTCGACACGATCGTCGAACACTTCTACATGGGAGACGCTAAGAGTGCGCAGACGCCGATGGAGCCAACACTTACCTTGTCCGTTGAGCAGGGACCTGCCACAGTGCAGGAGATCCAGGCCATGCGCGACATGCCGTATCAGCGAGCCATTGGCTCGCTGATGTACGCAGCCACTAGCACCAGACCTGATATAGCATTCCCCGTTGCGACGCTGTCGCAATTCATGCGCAATCCTGGTAGGCCCCACTGGGAGGCCACCAAAAGGGTGCTACGTTACCTCAAGGGAACGGGAGACTACGAGCTGACACTCAGTTCGACGGACGGCGGCCTTGAAGCCTTCGTGGATGCAGACTGGGCGTCCCAACCCCACCGACACTCGATGTCCGGGTATGTCATTCTATTAAACGGAGGGCCAGTGGCATGGAGTGCCCGTAAGCAACCACTGATCGCGCTATCCACGGCAGAGGCTGAGTATATCGCCCTGACCAGTGTGATACGCGAATTACTTTACCTTCAGTTGCTCATTGAAGAGCTCTACGACCCCGTCCCACATCCCATTCCCATGTTCTGTGACAATCAAGCTGCGATAGCATTAGCATCCAATGGAAAGTTCCAGTCACGCACCAAGCACATCGACCTTCGATACCACTTCGTCCGCTCACACGTCAAGAACGGCACCTTCAAGTTATTCTACTGCCCCTCCGAGGACAACATCGCTGACACCTTTACGAAGGCGCTCCCACGACCACGACTCCAGAAGTTGAGGATGCTGATGAGCGTGGCTTGCGCTCGAGGGGGAGTGTTGGACTACGAAGCCGAGACGTCCGAGACGAGAGAAGCCGAAGGATCCGAGATAAGGATGTCCGGGAGGTGATAGGTACGAGCTCAAGCCAAAATGGACATAGGCGAGCGGTGGAGTGACATCGGCTCGCATCCTAGATTATTTTCAGTCTCTCATTCATATATTCAAGTTCCTGACACACTTACTATAAGACCAGTACCAGTAGCGCAGGTGCATCTCAGTTTCGTTCAAGACACTGAGATGTACGTTCTAAAAGTCACCTAGAGTTGTTAACACGTCTAACATTAGCTGTAGCTTTCTCGTTCTAGGTAGACGCACCGTTTGTAATTGAGTTTCGTTCAAGACACTGAGATCTTTCTCGTTCTAGACTCCTCGTTGTTCTCGCGCTCGTTATAAACACCTTTACATTGCTCATCATTTCTGTAGAATTCAGAATCTATTGGAACTGAGACACTCGATGGTGCTCATGCAATTTTATTGATCGTGCAGATGTTTTTGCTGGGACCACGCCTCATCCTGAGCGTTCCAGAATACCATGCCAAACTTGTGGCATGCTCCGACGCAGAAACTAGCATGAATTCGATTGTTTTCCAGGAGCATGTATATGTACCAACTAGCAGTACTGTGTAGGGAAATGCTTGCCAAGTGGTCTGCAGGGCGGAGAAATTTGGTCGACGATCAGTCGTGGTATTTATTTAGCATATGGTATTTCGAAGTATATTTGAAAGGTCTAGACAAACCTATTTCTTGCTGTATCATTACTGGAACGAAATACTCGTGCTTGAACCGAGTGGTGAGCTGAAGTTATTTGGAACGACTAGCAACCAACCTGGTCCTTGATCGCCAATGTTAAAATACAATGAGAATCAGTGAAAGTGCCTTGACGACTGATTCTGATTTTGCGCGTTAGTGTTTCACAGCCTGGACATATAGATACTGCGAATCGTGATGCCAGATGGCTGATAACTCATCAGTGCTCAGATGCATTTTTTCCCCATCCGACGGGCTATTGGCCAGATTGGCACAAGTCACACTACTTCTGTATCTTATCGCGCCTCTTCAGTCGCGAGAGTGATTATTTCATCGCAAGCCCCATATAATCTCCGTACCGTTTTGCAAAGTCAGCGCTTCGTCTATGCGCTGCACTGCGAAACGTCTTGGACTTTACGAGGAAACGAATGTTGAAATTCGAATGATGGGAAATGCTAACGTCTGAAGGGTGCAGATGGAATCGTCGACACGGTGTGGAATACGAATCTATGCAAGTACAAAATGTGACAGGTTGTTGGGTTACTGGGCGAAGGCCCGCAGGGCCTTTCCGGTCTGAAACTCAAAACCGAACCTGGTATAGCAAGGTGAGCTGTGTTCCCGATGGTTTAGGAGGGCTACAACGTGTATGGCGAAGCTTGGTGCCCTATGAAAAGAAGGAGTGGACTCACTAATTGCTTCGCTCTAGCGCACCGGTGGTAGTGTGTACCTCGTGAACGGTTCTAGAGCGGGCGATGATTGGATGTATGGAGCTAGTATTTTCGCGTGGTCTCGCAAATAAATGGTGAATGCTTCGCTCGACCACCTCCCCATTGTTTTGACTACATCAAAAGGTACTCCTCTCAACAGGTACTCCAACGTTCCCCCGATACGCAGCCCATGACCCTTGAGGTCTGGTAAGCCTGCTGCGCTTGCTGCTAGCGCTAGTCGTTTGACGAATTCCGACTTCGATAGCGGTCTTATGCCTTTGTCGTGTTTCCACGCAAAGAGGTGTTCTTCGCCTCCTCCTGGGTTCACTCGTAAGTGATTCTGCATGGCTTCCTTTGGGTCTGTGGGGCCGTTCTGAGCAGCCCAATAGGTCTCTTCGCCCGAAAGCGGAGATGATTTCGTGCTGGGTAGTGCGAACTTGGTTACTGGTAGATTATTGCGGTCAGTGGCTTCGGACATTCCGTTTCTCGTGACGTGTTTGCGTGGGTCAAAACATTTGATTGTTTTGACCGTGAATTCACCTAAACGTGCTATAGAGTAGAACGTTGTCGTCATGCAGGCGTAGAAAGCTGCGTCAAGCGGTTTGTTTAAGTCCATCTGGTTGCGGATGCATGTGATGAAGTTGGGAGTGAACGGCTGTCTCTTTGGACGCTTCGAAGATGGAGGAGCAAGGATTGATGCCCCTTCGAGTAATGTTTTAAGCTCTCCCGGTTGGATCATCCAGGCTCTACCATGGAGTAAGTGCCAGGCTTTAATGCTGGCTATGAAGTTTGCTATTGCTGACCCTGAATAGGAACCAGCACAGCTGGACAGGAACTCTAGGAGAAGGTTGGGATTAACGGGGCAACACTTGTCCTCTTCAACGTGGTTGACATCGCAGTATACGTGGAAAACTAAGAGGCCCGCCCCGTACGTTTCCTTTGTGGATTGCGCCCACGCTGACCCTATTACATCTAGGATTCGATCCAATTGCTCATCCGATACCTCGTGGTTCTGCGACTTCTCTAGCGTCGACGCTAGTTGCCTGGTACTCTCTCCTGCTGGTACCCAAAGCCTTAGTCGATCTCGTGCTAGACAGTGTGGACGAAGGACTGAAGGGCGCGGTGTTAGGGACTGTTTGTAGATTTGGGGGGTAGCTATTTGCACTGGTTGGCTTTGGGCTAACGGAGCTCCGAACCGTGAGCGGCTCTGAGAGTCATTCGTTTCGGAGCACTGCACTGATGTGCCTTTCTTCTTCTGCTCGAGAGATCTCTTGTCGTTCTGCTGCTCTTTGCTTGACGAGTGCTCGATTGATGAGCTTAGCCGCGGGAACGGAGTATTTCCCGTCCCGCAGTAGCCGTAGTTCAGTGGGGGATAGAGGTTGGGTTGCGTTGATGAGGAACGGTTCAAGCTCACTAGCGATACTGATGGGGGGAAGAAGAAGGTGGGTGGGTCCGAGAATGCCTCTAGATGGGCCATCTGCCGGGTTGTGCTCGCTCGCGACGTATGTAGTGACGATTTCGAGACGGTAGGGTAGATTGTGGAGGAAATCATGGATTCTTCTGAACACCCCGTTGACTTCTTTATTACGATGTCTGTGTTTCCACCAACCTTCCACGACTCCTGTGTTGTCTCCGTGGACGAGGACATTGCTGCTAGTGCCAGGGAGAGAGGAGATGGCATGCACGAGGAGTTCAAAGCCGATGGCTTCTGCCCAGCCAATATCTCGTTTGCCATTGAGGGTTTGCCAACCTGGAATTAGTCTCCACGCTCTCCAATAATCGCCGATGACTATCCCTATTCCTATCCCAGAGCTCGCGTCAGAGAATGCTAGAGGGTTCTGGAGTGGGGGAGTAGCGAAGATGTCGCGGGCCACACCGCCAGATTGAAGTAGTTCAGACCACCAATTAAGGTCTTCGGCTACTGTTTTCCCAGCCCTTCGGGGTGAGAAAGGGTTGGATTGACTAACCGCTAACATATCCTCGAGGCTGGTGATGTACGCTCTGCCTCGAGGTGCTGCGGCACACGCATGCAATAACTTGCCATAAAGTTCTTGAACGTCCTGGAGGACGTGTGCGTGACGCTTCCTCCACCTGTGTATGGCCGCTAAGTACTTGGCTACCTTAGCCTCGCTTAATGCTACTATCATTAGTTTGAGGTTCCAACAAAAACCTATGTAAATCGTGGACGTGTTGAAAAGTTGGTCTTTCAAGACCTCCCAGATTAGGCCTAGCTCGTCTGATAGGTCATTTATGTCCTGTAGGCAGAACGTAAATAGGGCATCGTGTTTCGAACGAGGTGATCGGTTCGAGAGGTCAATTAAGGGGAGCGCGCGACTTTCGTTTGATTCTTCTATTTTTCCACTGATAGGACAACGTTCACCGAACCAGAGTCTTTCTTCCATTTGCCTTAAGCCAGAACTGGCGAATTTTTCATGCCATGTCTTTCTGTCCTCGTTATAACGTTCGAGAAATTCGCGACGTATCCTGAAAAAGATGTGGTCATCTACCCACTTGTCTAACGGTCCGATGCCTTCGTGTCGAAATATTTCGGCTCCGGCATCAGCTATGTGACCGTAGATTCCTGCTGAAGGCGTTGCGCCGAAGGCTGTACAAGTATCCACGCAAAAGGATGTCTCCGAACCTCTGACTATACCTGCCGGCCATTGGGATTCATGTAGCGGTACTGTTCGGTAAGCTTCAGCTATGTCCCGAGTCACTACTTCTGACCCTGGAGGAAGATTGGCTATCAAGTCGTAGATTATTGAGAACTTTCCCCATGTTGTTGGAAAATCATTAGCGTTTATGCTCGAATTCACTGAAGCGTTTGCGAATGTCGCGTTGATTTTGTGTGGGAATGAGAAGTTCTGAATGAGTCGGAACTTTCCAGGTTTGCCTGGTTTTGGAATAATGGACAACGGGGACGATTGGAAAGGTCCAATCAGTCGTTCTAAGGTGTCAGCATCGAAAGGGCCGATGTATCTTCCTTTGTCGATCTCTTTTTGGATAATGGCGCGAAATTCGATAGCAAACTCGCTAATCGAGTCTTTATTAGGGGGGGTTTGTACATTGGTGATAACGGGAAAGTCTATTTTGAAGCCGCTACGAAGGCCGTCTGCGATCTTCGCGAAACGTTTAGCTAACTCTGGGTGATTGAGCGCGCGATTCCAAGCTTCTGCCTTATACGGCGTTAGCAGATTCTGCTTTCTGCGCTCGAGCGCATCTTTGGGCTCCATGAGTGGCGGCCCCGCACCCTGAGCACACATGTTTGGTGTCATGTCTGGCCACGGAACAGCCCTCTTCGCGCTGCCAGGCAGTGCAGAGCTGCTTTCCGTCTTTCGTCCACAGACCCTTGTGGATGCGTTCCGCAAAGGTCTCGTGTTGCTTATCCCACGTGTGGGAGGCCATGCACTCGATGGTCTTATGGGGGTTACGTCCGAGGCACACTGCGCAGCATGGGAGGGGACCAGATGCAGGAGGTGCACGAATGGTGCGTACCTTCTTGTTAAAGTTTGATACTTCTTCTGCTGGTGGGAGAGGGTGTTTTTGCCCGCTGGCGACTTGGCGCGTTGAAGTCATTTGTGGCGGCCGTAGAGAGTCTAGGTTGCTGGCGATGAACGCCGCCGCTGCTTGCTGTGATAGCAAGTGATGCGTCCACATGTGGTATGTGGTTTCGGTTGCGCGCGGTGTGCATCCCAGGGGTGTTCGGTTGTGATAACCAATGTTCGTGATGAACATTTGTCATTAAGACAGCCCCAATAGACAGCGTGATGTGTCATTGGGTGAGGTTGTGATAACCCGCGTTTGCAATTGGCGTTATTGGCACGCGATTGGCCAATAACGTTTTTAAAAGGGATGCGATAGCCCAAGGAAGAAGATAGTGTGGTTTTGAAGGTGTTCGAAATGGTGAGAAGACGGGCTTGTGGGAGGGATTATGACTGACCTGTACTGCCATCGCTGTCTCCTTCTCGCGTTTCTCGTTGAACAATTCCTCCCTCGCCTCCAACAGCAAGTCTTGATTGATTTCTTCCAAGCTCCAGCCTTGCGCGGTTCCTATGGTGAGGTGCCAGCGGCGGCGTTGTTGGGATTGGTATAGTAACAATGCTCTTTGTTTGAGGGGGTCGGGTGTATGGCGCCAGCGATGAGACTGTAGCGCTGTCCAGAATTGAACATGCATGTCCACCCAGTCATCCGGCCAGTCGTGCATCTTCATGGAAAGGATCATGCGCGGTGCAGCTTCATTGAACTCTTCCCAGGTAAGATTCTCATCTTTGACTACAGGTGCTGCTTTCGGGTCTTTGACCGCTGCTGCGGGGACCCAGGAATGGATTCCATCCGCAGCGGGTAACATTACCAGCGCTTCTGGTTCGGCGATGGATGTTGATACTCTGGCATCATCTAAGCCCTTGTTAGTGAAATAATGTAATTCACAGTAGTCGCCTGCTTTGAGTTTCCGAGTCGCATACTGCGCTGGAAGGATAGTGGGGTCCGAAGGAACTTTTCCGCGCTTGATGGGTGCGTACTTGTTTTTATTCTTCTTTCTCTCCTCTAGCCGTGCCGCTTCTTCCTCGTCTCTGCGGTCTTGTTGTCTTTGGAGCTCATCCTCCTCTGCTTGCTGACGGGCTTCGCGCAGGCGATCTTGTCTGTCTGCCCAACGCTGTTTCTCTGCGTTGTTGTTCACGTTCCATAAAGCTGTAAGGGACCGAACGGCTTGTTGTTCAGATAGGCCTTCATTTATTAGCTGTTGACGTTCTTGCTGGTACTCAGCTAGAGCATAGTCCGGTCTGACGGCTTCGTTTGGATTAACGTTGGCCATGTCATAAAAGGTGTAAGCAAAAATGTAGAACTAGATGCTTATACTGAAGCTGATGGATGAGTGCGAAGTGGGCAGAAGCAAGAGGTTCTGCGCCACTTCGCTTATTTGCGCGTAGACTTACTTCTACGTTAGCCTCGTGCCTCGGCTAACTTAGAACACCACCTTCCTCCTATCCGTCTTTTTTGCGATGCACCTGTCAAACGAAGCTTGCCAAGACTGGTATATATCACCTAGTGATAGTGTGTTGTAGTCAATTTGACAGAATCATCTAGCGCTATGAGGGTGGGAGCTTGATAATCCTTACCCTAATAAAACGCATGGGTAGATTCTCAAGGGTTTCACTAGCTACTTGCCCACGCACTCTGAAGCGTAGCTAGTAGTCATAAACTGCCCTCATTGATAAGCGCGTATGTCTGTCCCTCCTGCCAAGCTGATTTCGTATGTTTACCTCCTGATCGTTATTGTCCTCGCTAACGTAGTCCCATGACTTTAACAGTCGCCGAAACAAGGGGTAATGTGACCGTCAATGCAGGATGTGCCTGCCTAGTATTGACTCGTTTCGAAAGGCTAGACAGATCAAGGAGTTCATACACTTCGTCCATCCCTGCAGTCGTTCACATGAGGCGATCGCCATCTCCGAAGTAAGTTCATTCAACTTCACGTGATCAAGTCGTGTTAAGTTCACATCGGTTAGACCAGCGGCTACCAAAACGCGCCGAGCGCTAATACGCCAACATCCTCCCCCGACGTCCTCCAGTGCACATGCAGCCCTTCCTCCATCGGTGCCTTCCTATGATTCCAAGTACAACGGGAGGACTACGCCAGATGCTTGGCCAGTACAACATGTGACTTCGCGGCTTCACCGCTAGTGATGGACAGGTCCAGTTCGGTCCAGTTCTCAGGCAAATTCTGAGAACCACGAACCTGACCATAGGTTCAGTTCTACCAGTGAGCAGAACCAAGGACTGGACCATCGGTTCGGTCCAATAATGGTCTGGTTCTGGTTCAGCAAGGGTTCGAACCGAGAACCGAACCATCCAAAATAATAAAAATTTCATGAAGAAAAATCATATAAACGAAACATGCCTGACAACAGAAGTACTAATACTAAATGCTACTAGACCAGTTCACCATCCTCGTCATCTGTGTTGTCATGGAGTGCAGCAATCAACGAATCTAGATGTTGCTCGGCATCACTAGCGGCAGAGATGTGGCCATTGCGGTATGCACTCTTCAACAGTTGCAAGTTCTCGAATACATCCTTGTTGAGACGGTTCCGTCGTTTGGTTCCTGTTAGTCCACCGCTTGAAAAGGCACGCTCCGATGCTGTGCTACTACCCTGGATGGCTAAATAATCTCGGGCCATGCGTGAAAGTGTCGGATATTGTGACTGATGGTGCTGTATGAAGTTGATGTAAATGAACTTGCAATGATGAGAAAAAAAGACTTACACCCCACCAACCCACAACATCCTCTGTCTGCTCGAGAGGACTCCAGAGGTATGCAGTAAGTTCAGCACAAGGCCTAAGCTGGGTGCGATCAGATGCTTGACGTGCTTGTACAGCAGCAAGGACCCAGGAACGGCCATATTGGGCTTGCCCAGGTGGTGCTTGTTCGATGTTTGCATCCACAGGAGCTGAGACGGGGGCAATAGTATAGTACTCGTCAAACTATCGAAACATGTCAGCAAATATTGGCTTCAATGGTCAACAAATATTAAACATACCACTTGTTCGAGATCTTTGAGACCGATTTTGAAGGATTCCGTATCCCACTGATGCTCGGAATAGGCCACCTTGACATTAGGATCGAGTGCTAGACAAATAAAGTATGCGTTAGTAGCTTTTGTTTTGTCATACCACTTTGCAACATTGTTCAATCCCTTGAGAATAGCGTCGTGGACTTGTGAGAATCGAGGAAGGGCTGCCATATTTTCCCAGGACTTCTGCAAAAACTCGAGGACTGGAATTGTCCGCCAGACGGAAGGATCGGACAAACTGGAAAACGTTTGTGTGGCGCTCGCTGGTTCCTGTGCAAATATTAGTAATAAGTACAGCTGGTAGAACTAGATACACATACCTGAAGAACTTCGTGCACCAATTTCAATTTCTCCCAGTCCTTTTTGTCAAGACGAAAGTCTGCATAACATTTGCCTTTGAGGCCAGGGACTTCCTCGCTGTCATCCGCGAGCTCGACAAAAAGATTGACACCCTATAAAGAACAATGAGCTCATGGACGTGCAACATATGAGAGACGTACCTTTTGAAGTAACAACATGCGGGTGATAAAACTGTGCATGGACGCCCACCGAGTCCGTATCCATTGTGTAAGCTCCAGAACAGGGACATCTGCTTGTTTACATGACTGTGCAAAGAATGCGCGGGCCTGAGGTGATGCACGGATCTATAATCAATAGTTAGTAGAATATAAAAGTTGTCAGACGGAAGTCAACGAACCTGTTTCACAAGCGCAAGAGCCTTACCAATCGAGTCACCGACTCCGAATTCGTCATCCTCGTCATCATCCTCTTCACATTCATCCGCTCCCTCATAATCAATCCCATCCAAACTGACATCTAAAGCATCGAAATCGATATCCGAGCGTTTAACTGCCGCCTTGATTTTCTTTAGAAGTTTGCGGCTGGATGTTGGTGAGACGGCCATGAGAAAATGTCCAGCAGCAAGGTTGATAGTGTGTTCCATGCATCTGATATTGAGTGAGTGATGAATGCACCAAATGACGAGGCAAAATCATACCTGATGTGACCTTCTACTGGATCCCACCTCTGCACATCAGACTCGGACTTCTTGTTGGTGTTGATAGTGTCGGCGAACACCATGAGACATGTGTCGTTACTGGCAGCGTTATCACACGAGAACCAACCAACCTTTTTGCGAAGACCATAGCGGTCAACAGTTCGTGTGAGCAAGTTGGCCATATTGGCTCCTGAATGCCGTCCTTCCATTGGAGCAAAGGCAAGTTGTTCAGTTTGGAGTTTCCAGGTGTTAGGACGTTCAGGTGGTGCATGTATATAATGGCCAGTTACCGAAAGAAAAGGGTCACCAGGATCCGAAGTCCAAGCATCAAAGGTGAACGAGACTTTGCCAGGTATATCCTGCACCACAGCATCAGTACGAGTCAGGGCTCATGAAATAATACAAGTACATACCTTGAGAATTTCCTTGACGCGCACTTCAGTAGCTTTGGCTTTCTTGATGATTTCCTCGCGAAGGGCCTTTCGGTGCGGAATATCCTTGTCAGACAAGGTTGGTCGGACATATGTCAGCAAGCGCTGAAATGGTCCCTTGTCCACCAGTTGGAATGCCTGTATGATTTGGTTAGTCGTGTGTTGTTATTTGAATATGAACAATTGAATTACCTTGTCTTCACATACAACTAGCTCGACAATGTAGTCGAGAAGACCGCTGGTAGTGAAAACGGGTGCCCGAGGCTGATGAACTACAATGCCATCAAGACTTCCTTGACTGAATTACACAATGAGTATGTAGTAAGTAGATTACAGAGGAAACTTACCTTTGGAGAGTCCCATCAGACTTTGGACATGCTCGCGCGTGCATAGGGATTTGCAGATTCTTGCAGCATGCTTGATAAACAGCAAAGTGGTCGGGATGCCTACAACACTGCTCCGTCAGCAATAGTACTTAGTCAGCAAAGATATGGCACTCGCCTAGCGATATGGGTACGAAGTGTTGACATACCTCCTTTGAAGAAGCAATGGTGAGCCGGGACACCGTTCTTTCTACAGAACCAAGTCAGTTAAGTAAAGGTAATATTGGTATGATTACTAAAACTCACTCGCAGATGGTACAAACATGTCCAGGCTCGGACACATCATCCTTTTTGACAAAGATGCACAAGATCCTGTAGGGATAATGCATTAAACTAGGCTAAGTATCAGTAGAGTGTGATGCAGGAGACAGGCTAAGTGGCTGCATTACCTTCTCACCCAAACTGGCAGTGTAATGCATTACATCTACTCCCCCTATTACTAGGCCTGTCCTATACACAGCCGCACTTTTTGCATTTTTGAAACTCAGCTATTTGTCATTTCAGGTATATCATGACCGCAATTTTGGCTTCCAAAAGCGGAAATTCATAAAACATATCTTATTTTGGTCACCTCCTCATCCCCACATTATCCCCACACATCACATCTCCGCATTTTTCACCCCCACAGTGTGGGAATTACCCCACAACACCAAAAACATCGACCATTTTGGGAATCTCTTCAATATCAATTATTCCCACACCCTCCCCACCTCACTGCAGCTTCACCACCACACCACAATAGGTCCCTGTTCATATATAAGTAGTAATTTAGTATATATATATCTAATATAATATAATAAACCGCTTTTTTTGTCTATTTGTGTGACTGCTCCTTCTCCAGGGGCAATTCAACATAGGGTAGGGTACAAAACACTTTCGCATTTTTGCCCCTTTGGTGGGGAGGTGTTCTATGATATTCAGAACATGTTTATGAACATATATGAGTATATTCCCATCTTTATTTGACCCCCTGAAGGGTCCTACATCAATAGATACAGCACATATGCAAGAAAACACAAAATATGTTCTCATTTAGTTATTTCTAGGTGGATATACTTGGAAAGATTATTCCCAGCATCTATTCAACAATAGTAACAATGTATCAGGAGCCCAGGACCATAGGAGAATCCCTTGTTGCATGGTGTACCCTTCCTCTCCTGATGGTTTACCCCCTGTGAAATTTTTTCCTGTAGGACCGGACCTTAATTGAGGTGAGGGGTCTATTTCTATGTATATTTGGAGTAGATCTATCATATATATGGCCCAGGACACACATAGGATCCTACTACAAGAACAAAAACATAGAAATCTCACTTTTGACATTTTTGATGTTTTTCAGTATCTTACTCTTGCATAAATGATCTAACCTGTTCATATATCATTATCATAGCATATGTACTTGCTTTGTATGACAAGGATCAGCCCTACATAGGGCGAAAATTTGATATCTGATGTACAGGGGATATTTCTACTGATAAGAGGCCTACATAGTAATCAAGCCTGTGATAAGTGATCAGATACCTGGGATAGCTCTCATATATGTCCCTAATGATGTATCTGAAGTTTTAGAAAGATCCATGAAGGACTGACCAAATGTCAAGTAAAATGACATATGTGTGAAAAGTGACAATTGACATCTTTTTTCACAAAGTCACATTTATGTATGGTACAAGTCAAATATTCCATTAAAAATATGTAGGATATATGGTATACTACTAAAGGAACCTATACTACATACTGCCCTGAGCTTAGAGGGTTGTGGAAGGAATATGGTGTATATCTGAGTTGACCTAGCATTAAAGTCCTACTACTGCCCAACTAACCATTTTCGATGTTTTGGGGCTTTGAACTTTCCCACACTCAATTTCTTATCTATTTCACTTCCTCAGCACTCAATTCTTGTTGGATTGTTTTGTAAATTTAGCTATATGATAGTGAATATATTTGAAATCTACTCCAGGTGTCTGATTATTAAATTTCGATGTTTTGAAAGTATGGGCTCCTTATCAGTAAAAATAGCAAGTATCCACACCAGCTCAAAACTCCGACCTATTTTGAGCTGATCCTTGTCATACAAAGCAAGTACATATGCTATGATAATGATATATGAACAGGTTAGATCATTTATGCAAGAGTAAGATACTGAAAAACATCAAAAATGTCAAAAGTGAGATTTCTATGTTTTTGTTCTTGTAGTAGGATCCTATGTGTGTCCTGGGCCATATATATGATAGATCTACTCCAAATATACATAGAAATAGACCCCTCACCTCAATTAAGGTCCGGTCCTACAGGAAAAAATTTCACAGGGGGTAAACCATCAGGAGAGGAAGGGTACACCATGCAACAAGGGATTCTCCTATGGTCCTGGGCTCCTGATACATTGTTACTATTGTTGAATAGATGCTGGGAATAATCTTTCCAAGTATATCCACCTAGAAATAACTAAATGAGAACATATTTTGTGTTTTCTTGCATATGTGCTGTATCTATTGATGTAGGACCCTTCAGGGGGTCAAATAAAGATGGGAATATACTCATATATGTTCATAAACATGTTCTGAATATCATAGAACACCTCCCCACCAAAGGGGCAAAAATGCGAAAGTGTTTTGTACCCTACCCTATGTTGAATTGCCCCTGGAGAAGGAGCAGTCACACAAATAGACAAAAAAAGCGGTTTATTATATTATATTAGATATATATATACTAAATTACTACTTATATATGAACAGGGACCTATTGTGGTGTGGTGGTGAAGCTGCAGTGAGGTGGGGAGGGTGTGGGAATAATTGATATTGAAGAGATTCCCAAAATGGTCGATGTTTTTGGTGTTGTGGGGTAATTCCCACACTGTGGGGGTGAAAAATGCGGAGATGTGATGTGTGGGGATAATGTGGGGATGAGGAGGTGACCAAAATAAGATATGTTTTATGAATTTCCGCTTTTGGAAGCCAAAATTGCGGTCATGATATACCTGAAATGACAAATAGCTGAGTTTCAAAAATGCAAAAAGTGCGGCTGTGTATAGGACAGGCCTAGTAATAGGGGGAGTAGATGTAATGCATTACACTGCCAGTTTGGGTGAGAAGGTAATGCAGCCACTTAGCCTGTCTCCTGCATCACACTCTACTGATACTTAGCCTAGTTTAATGCAATAGAATGACACTATAGCCTGAAAGATGGTGCGGACGTCTGCAGTACGTTCGCTTTTGAGACGAGTCCTGCCTGCCTCACGGTCCGCATCCCCCATAGCTTTAGTTTGCACATATGAAGCCTCTGCACCGTCGTCTGTGCACTCTGCGTCATCTTCGCCGTTGCCTGCATCGTCACTAGAAACACTGGAAGCTGGAATTACCTTGCGTGCAACTCGCCGACTGGTCCCTGGACCACTGTCCACAGCCTTTCGCTTGCTCCGGGCTGAACTTGACGAGGCAACATTGTCAGGGTCGACAATTTTCGTCGAAGGTCTTGGTGCTCGAGCGCTACGTCGAGCACCAGTAAAGAAATGGTGCACTGGGGCAGTAGATTGTTCGGTGGTGGGACCAGGGGCAGGTAGAGGGCACTCGTCATCTGGGTCGTTGTGCCACACGATTTCAGAAGCATCTTTGAGATTGCCATCAGCGCCAACAGCACACTGGTCAGTCATGATTGTGGGCGGGAAACTGTAGTCAAACTCACCATAGAACTCATGCGCTGCAGCTTTAAGCCGGCGCCATGATTATTGATTGAAAAAATGTCAGTTTGTTTGATAAATTACCTTGAACTCATTGATTGAGGATCTGAAGTGTCGTTGTCAAGGCATCGGAGTCGCAGATGAGTCCATGATATCAACAATCTGTCAAAGTAAGTGCGGATCACTTGATCTATTCTTACTAATTCAAAGACTTACTACTAATGGTTTGAACAGGTTCGAACCGGTTCTGAACCGGTTCTGTAAGTCTGCATCATCCTCGAACCGAGGACTGGACCAATGGTCCGGTTCTACCTGTTGCCCGAACCTTGAACTGGACGCTGGTCAGGTTCGAAAAGGTTCAGGTTCGAACCGTGGTTCAGAACCGGACCTGGCCACCACTATTCACCGCGGATGGACGCAATCGACGCAATCTCTTCAGCAACAGACGGGAGAGAGTATAGAGCCATCGAGACATCACATACATTCACCCTATAGTGCTGCGCGACGACCTGTCGTCGCAAGGTGCAACTGTGACCTGTGTGATCAACTTGAAATAGATATTCCACAGACAATCAAAGTGTTGCCTCCACGTGCGAGGAAGAAGAAGGCATTATGCGTGAGTCCTTTCAAGTTTGTCCTTGCATAGCTTACCTTCGGGTAGATCGGTATAAACTACAAAAGCCAGGATAGAGAGCTTCGTGGCTGTGTGAATGATGCTTGGAACATTGCAGAATTTCTAAAATGTTTGTCCATTTTGATCATCTCTTACTCACTCAGTATTGAACAACACAACCATGTAACAGCCTTCTGGAATTACGCGAAAGAGGACATCATGGTGCTCACAGATGAGCCATACAATCTGAAATACATGCCGACAAGACGGAACATCCTTAGCGCGTTGCGATGGATAGTGAAAGACGCCCAGCCTGGAGATTGCTTATTCTTTCACTGTGAGTCACGTATCTGTCTTTTGAACAAGCGATTGATGATGTATCCAGACTCTGGACATGGAGGATGAATCGTCGACTTGGATGGTCGCCGTGTGGATGGTCACCGTGTAGATGGATTTGAGAAGGGTAACAGTCACGATAGTTCCAAATTTGAAAAGTGCTGATCCGCAAACAAGCTATCCATCCAGTTGACTGGGAACGCGCTGGTGAGATTGTGAGCGAGGTGCGTTTGTATACTTGTTTGCTTTGATTATATGCGATGTTAATTCTCAAACAGGACTTATACGACGTGATGGCAAGTACTGGGAATGCGAACTGTGAGGTTGATACTAACTTTTACACAGGTCAAACCCCTACCCACTGGCTGCTGCCTTAATGTGAGTTTGTGAGCGGCTTTATGTGTCAACCAACTTCAATTTTTTTTATCAACAGGTGTTGTTTGATGTAAGTTTTAGTTGCCAATTTCAAGTTGAACAGATTGTATCATGAATACTAGTCATGTTATTCTGGATCTGTCCTTGGTATGAAGCTGTCATATAACTATGTTGTGTTTCTTTGTTGATCTGTCTCGTGCACAGATTTGCCATACATCGTCAGTCCAAAGATGCAACTTGATGCACTCGCGACTGTCTAATCATTTGCTTAGTATCAACCCAGTGATCACCTGAAACAGCATGCTGCGAACTCTCGAGCTCTTACAAAATACCCGCAAGCTCATGTGGTAAGTGAAATACGCTCCTCAACTCGAAGTCTGTTTGACGATCAGATATCAGGTATTGTTTGCAAGCTGTAGTGACTTCCAAGGTAGCGGGGGCATTATCATAAGGGGTGGAGAGTTTCTTGGAGCCATGTCCTCTGTGCGTAGTAATTAACAATTCGCTCGTATTATTCTGACCAAATAGTGACTATCAGGCCTTCATCTCGTCCCTTAGTGAGTATTATTCTAGTGATGACAGTCATGCGACTTATTGGCATTAGCGACCAACCCAACCCAGACATATTTGCAGGTACTTGCGTCTGTGCAGGTTATCTTACGTCGGACTCAGAGGCAGACGCCGCAGCTGTCGAGTTCATATCCAATTGTATGTCAATCCCATACTTTCTCTCATTTACTAACACTGTGAAAACTTCATCAGGATTCTAGTCAACAATGCCTCTTTTAATCTAGTTTTTCCTTCTACGATTTGTACATACAACAGGGAAGTTCTGTGAGTAGAAGCTTGTTATTGTTTTAGATGGAACGATCCAGTTAAGGATCGTCCCGGAGACTGCTGGAACAGCTTACCTTGCGCGTCTCAAATAGCAGACGTGTACGCCTATTTATGATTCTATACTCGTTTTTTTAGATGTGTGGATACTAATTGAGTATCGAATACCTGATCATCAAGAACAAGAACATCAGGAAAAAACCCAAAATGCCGTAGCCCGGGCGACAGCTATATAGCGCTTTTTAGGCACAGTAGCACTATGTAGGCACACCTTATGCTACAGTGACCTATATAGCGCTATATAGTCTTAAGCCATGCTACAAGCGGCTATATGGTTGGGGGGTGCTACAGGCAGCTACAGGAGCTACCACTGCGGCTACAGGCAGCTACAGGTGCAACCGTAGTACGTACGTGACACGTCGTTGTATATAATTACTTTATAACACATGCGCAAAACATTTCGCCATCAATGAACTCGTTGAAATAAAAATCGTTCGCCACCTCATATGCATTTCCGCTTCTCAACCTCAGATCTACTGATTGTCCCATCCTCGGTATTAAATGGCACGGCCGCACAATTTCGTCAACGTGGATTACAGCAGCGTTGCGGCGAAGTTGGCGGGTTGAGCGCGAGACCTGTCGCATTCGAGAGGAAGGGTCGGGTGGTTTGAAAGGTGTGAACCACTCGACATAAGCGAGGGCTCTGGAATATGCGCCGAACTGGTGAGGTAGGGTGAAAATAGCGCGAACTTGGGCTACTCGTACACCTGCAACCAGACTATTATCAAAATTGACCGCTGAGAAACTCGGCAAAAAAATACCCTCAAGAGTATGCAAATGCGAAGAGCGAGGCCTGTCTGCTATCAATGCCATGTCAAACTGGGCTGGGGTACCAGGCTTCCGGCCTGACGGCAACTTTTCTGGAGTTGCTCTGATGCGCCTTCGCTTTGGCACGTTGCTAACTCGTAAATCTGGTGGCGTCACAATCACCACTTGACGATAAAGATCGAATCGGTCTTGAAGACCAGGGACTATGGTGTTGTGCGGGAGATTCTTGAGTAAGAACGATTGGAGAGCAGGGAGGAACTCGGTAGCACCATGTGCTGTTATGATGGTTTGAACAGATTGGTGAGGATGTGCGGGGACTTTTGCAAGGACATGGGTTGCTTGAAGTGGTTCAGCGGCGGGAAGATTTGGTGTTTCCGACTCTGAGTCCGTGTCTGAATCTGCGTCGAAGTCATGTGGGTTTGAGTGAGGCTGTTGTGACAACCAATCCAGGTATGCGCTACGTATAAACACGGCTTCCTGGCGTTGGAGCCACAAAGCCATTTGTTCCTCGTAGTCCCGTTTATTGCTAGCACGGTATGAATCCTTTGCGAAATCAATGTGCAAGCGCTCGGGAAGTTCTGTGTTAAAGCCGTCAGCTGCGCCAAACAACGTGATGGACTGCACATAATGAGAGAGCTGGTGTAATTTCGGTATGTTGAAATGCTCTCGAACAGCGAGCTCCTTGAGGATGTCTTTATTTGCGTGAAATACAGTCAGGGCAGTTTGTAGGGCTTCGAGGGACTCAGTCGTCTGAATGTGCAGCTGGGCATAATACGAGAAGTCGAGAATAGATCGTGCAACCACCAAAACACGACTGCCAGGCATGACATCAAAACATCATCTTAACGACTCGATAAACACACACCTAGGTACTGCCCCGCTCAATAAGCCAACAAATACTCGCTGCATCTCTTTATGTTCGCGTCCTGTCCACTGCTTCACACTCGATATCCCTTTCTTGAAGTGTCGAAGGCCGGGATAATTCGGGATCGCCTTGAAACGTGCGTCCATTTTGTCCTCCCCAATAATATTGATGCACCACTTCACAAGGTGGTCTTTGAACACACCTTTGTGAAGTTGATGCAGAAGGTCGGGTGTGAAAGCTAGAAAAATGTCCGCGTGAGGCAGATCAGCCCAGAAAGGCTTGTAAACGGCGCGTAGACCATTGGCCTCGAATTCCGGAGGATGCTGACCAATCTTGCGCTTGTGCAAGATTTCTTTTGTTGACTCTGGATCACGCATTGCCGAGTTGAGTGCATCCCCTCGCTCATTTGCTGCTACAAGGCACTTCGGACATCGGTTCTCTTTGCAACAACTGACTAAACACTGTTCCGGGAAATCGGCGACATACGCTGCAAGAATTGGGTAGACACGACGAACCCACGAGTCCGCACACACCATTTCGACACCGTCGTTTCCAGCACCGATGAGAGGTTGGAGCAGTAGAGCCATGCAATGGTGGAAGAGGTGGTATCCAGCCAAGGAGCGTGCATCGGGGGTGAAACAGTCAAGTTTGCTAGCTGGTAAGTAACCAATGAGGACGGTTGCTCGTGCTGATGCTTGGCGCCTTTTTGCTTTAGCAATGTTTCCAATGGACATGTACACTGGCCATGCCGACTTATCCCCTCGGAACTGCGACAATGACGTTTTGTCTGAAGATAGAATGATTGGTGCTATCGTTGCACCCTCTGGCAAGGTGTTCTGTGTGCGAGGTCAGTCTGTTACTTTGTCGGCGGTCGCTCCCTCTCAAATAGTCTTACCTGTTTCTCGCCCCACCAGTCTGCTGTCCACATCTCGTCGATGACTCTATGTTGCCCTGCATGGTCTGCATATGCTTTGGCAGGTGAGTACGCCATATGTTCTTTGAAGGCAGGATTGCCAATGAGCTCTTTCACGCATTCTACAGGGTCCCGGCTCCACAATTCAACCTCTTCTTGCAACATTTCGCCTTTTTCATCCTCGCAGTTTCCACGCACAGTCACCTTCTTACAACTCCATCCTGGCCCGCGTGGAAGTTTATCCACGTGCTGCAAGAATGAGCGGTTGTTATGAAATGAAAGTTTGCTGCGGTTTTGTGTCTGGTTAGGGTATCAATATTGTAAGTTCAAATTTTGATCAATGCTTTCAAACTTACTATGGGCAGTTTCAGGAATTCTTCGGTCCGCGTCTGACCAAGGTTCTTGACGAGCCAGTGGGCCAGATCCCACTCTTCCCTGGTGAGTGATATCTATTTAGTAGATGCTTTGCCAGCGCATTCAAGCACTTACTCGTCCTCAAAAGGCGACCATGGATCCTCACCCTCTTCCTCTTGGTATGTTCTATATTTTTCAAAACTCGTCTCCCCCTCATGCAGTGCCCAGCCAGCATCTGTCCGAGGTTCGAAATATCGGCCATTATTGGTGAACGACATCCCATCTTCATCTTCGACTTCCTCGACTGTAACACGACGAGTCTTGCTGAGCGCTGGGTTATTGTCTGTATCTGGAGACGGGCGCGGGTGAACATGGCCTGGAGCTGCATCTTGATGGGGGAAGTCAACATCTGGTGCGTCGTCTAAGTTCTCTGCCTCTACTTCTTCGATCATTGATTCATACTGCGTTCGACATTCAGGACGCCCTACAATGTGTCTCTTGAGACCCTCAGGTGTAGTTGTTACCTTCCCACAGAATACACAGTGGGGCATGCTGGGTTGTCTGGTGCGATTGACGGTGCGATTGACACGAAACTCGTGTCAAGTCGTGTTGTGCCGGCCCTAAGTATCTTGACGCCACAAAAAATGGAAAAAACATGCTAACACTATCCTGTCCAGGCTCAAACGGAGACCAAAATCGGACTATATTCGAAGTTCCATGACCTACCGCCATTCGACTGGCATACACAAACCGCGTTCCAGAAGGTCCTCCTTCTTGGACTCGCGGAGACCAAAATCGGACTATATTCGAAGTTTCATGACCTTGAAGTGCTACTGCCATTCGACTGGCATACATGTAAGCATCTTCAATCTACCTATGGTACTCGCCTCATTGGTGCCCGGATCTAGTTGTGGCGCAGTGCCCGGATCTAGTTGTGGCGCAGCGCCTGGTTACTGCTGCGCCCAGTTTGAGTTTAGACCAGGCCGACCCTCAAGTGAGTCCTCATACCGGCCCTAATTGTGACTAACACGAAAGTCGTTTGCAGCGATGTGACCCTTGCAAGTGACCAACTACTGTCACGGACGCAGTTCATAATATGGAGATTGACCCGAACATCGTTGAAAATAAAGGTGATCCACACGGTGCACCCTTATTCCGAATGACACTTGACTAAAACTAACTGACAACTAAGCTAGGGTAGTAATGCCATGAGCCGCAAGTAAGAGCTCCAAAAGTTGAACCTTGCGTGACTCCTCACACCGCTTTTTTTCAGCATTCCATCGCACCGTTATCATCTCCCGCACCAAATTTTGGTGAGCAACAGGACCTTGTATGTGCTCTGAGAGCTGCGCTCTGCATGACTCATCACAAAGCCTAATCTCTGCATCCCAGCGCTCTAGGACAAGTGTTCGCAGGTAGGTCTGTGAGGTTTTGATGGGTCCTGGAGTTTGGCGATATGGCGCCAATGGAAACTGAATATCAAGAGCAGGCTTAACCTCCCTTGGTGTATGAGGTACCTCCCTAGCCCGTCCTGGAGCAACGACCACGTGAAATGGTTGACTTGGAGGAGGTACGGGCCTGATGGTTGGTTAGTGTTTGTCATGGTTTATGGTCGAGTATCACCTTTTGCTGACTTCAAGCGTGTTCGGTTTCTCTTCAGCTCTGTTCAATAACAAGATGTTCGGCTTCACGTTGTCTGATTCGTTCAACGACATGAACGCTGAACTACAACATCGGTGAGTGTGAGGCGAGCATTGGAGAAGGCAGCCACTTACAATTTATTCATTTTGGCTGTAGTATTGATTTCGCTGTAGTATTGATTGTATGTTTGAAAGGAAAGTCATCCCCGTCCCTCTTATTTATGCCAATATATTGACACCGCTTGGTCAGTTGAAAACTTTAACTTCGTGATCAACAAAACTCAATCAACAAAACTCAAAAATTGTTTGTTGATTCGACGCCACTGTAGGGTTTTTAAAGGCATGCATACCCCCTCCTTCTGTCATCGTTATTTCTACTGACTACCGTCTATCATGCCCGCAAAAGCCCCCTCCAAAAAGGGAGGTAAAACAGCACTTTTGAAGGCCCAGGAGAACCTACGTGCAGAGATGGTGTCGACCGCGGGATGCACCGCAAGTGGTCGGCAACGTCGGCCAACTGAAAAAGAAACATATCGAAGTAAGTTATATCAAGCCCAACATGAATGCTTGCGCTCACTTACATGTTTCTGCTCAACAGTTTTAAAAGCTCATCGAGGAGAAGAACGCCAAAAAGCCTTAGAAACAAAGATGAAGAAGCGCGACTTAAAGGCACTGCGCACTACATACCGGACACATCCCGAGGTATTCGACAGCGAGCCTGCTGGGCTTCTCAGCGATGCTGACAGGGACGAAGACAACATGGTCAGTGTCTTATTTGTCCAGGCGCTCCATGTTACTCACAACTACATAATAGTTTTCGGACCGCAGTGTACCTACAAGACTACCTAATCAACAGGCGCTCACATACAGTATGAGCAAGACCCCTCCAACTGTCTTGGCCCAAAAACCCACGAGTAAGATCCATACAAAGCCACAGAAAGGTACTATGTCTTGTCCTGTGTGTATCTTGAACTAACACACTTTTTCAGCGTCCACAACTGTTGTGTCTTTGCACAACGACAGTGACAGTGAGGGCAGCAGCAACAGCAACGATTCGAACAACTTTGTCGATAGCATGGACCAGGACGACACTGAGAACGAGTCTGATTGTGGCGCGGACAACACTCCCGATGATCATGACGAAGTGGCCGAAGCTTCTTCACCACTGGTTGTCGGCACCAAGCACAAACTGGAGGACTCGGAGGTCCTCAATACTGACATGAAGTTCAATAAAGGTCCAGACGGAACACGCCAACGGTTAAAGGCCAGCGATTTCGACAACGTCACCAAGGATTTGCTCACCACTGCCACGTCTATCTACCGCTGTCTAGTCGTGACTCGCGCACCTTTTCCAGAGACACTGATCATTGAGACCAAGCTAGCAAAGGATGCCTGGCGTGAGGCATCTAACATGGCAGAGCTTACCATCCAACTGACCCCTTCTCTTGTCAAAATGGTACGTCTCGTGTCCGCGTCCTTGCCCTACTTGATTTTATGTTGCATATAGATGACGAGGCGCACATCACAAGTGCGCGGGGAGCTTAAAACAAAGATGCGCCCACTGACGGCCTCGTTCTTTGGCTTCCGTGCAAGCAGATCTATACCCGCCATCAAGCAAAACCGTGACCTGGCTGAGTCTCTCAAGGAAGGATCACGTTTTGTTTTTAAGGTGCGTGTTTAAATTCAATTTTACCATCATTAGTCAACGTCTGACTGGTGGAGTAAAAGGACTGGGAAATGAAATGTGGCATATACAAGACCGGATTAATCCAGGAGGCGATGAATGATATGTGGTTCGCAAACCGAAGCGACGAGGGTATAGTATATGCTAAATACTTCGATCCTTTACCCGTTCAAACCATTGCGCTTATACTCACAGCTAGTGCTGCCACAGTCCAGTCCCGAACCAAGGTTCGAACCCGAACCTTTGTGGACTGGACCGATGGTTCAGTCACGGGTCCGTTATTTCTCCTGGACCGAACCCCCTGATAGGTTCTAGGTTCGGCATTATCCTAGTCCACGTGAACCGGTCCAGACGCGTCTAGACCGGTTTGAACCTAACGCTGTGCTACTTCGGCGAAGCCTCACGTTTTGGGTGAGGCATTCTATTCAAGTATCGTGCTTGCCCATCTTTACTGTCTTCTGCCTTCTCCCGTGTTCTTCTCTCTTCTCGGCGTCTTCAGCAATGCGACTCACTAACGCGCTGGTAAGTTTACAACTAGTTTGTTGTCCATCACAATTGGTTGCTACTAGTTGCTAACTTCTCATGTCATTTATCGCAGAATGTACTGTCCGTGCTTGCGATTCACCATAATTATTTTCTGCCATGCTTTGGCACCTCTGAGTTGGCAATCTTGCCACTGGTTCGAACTTCGGTGTTTTATGATGCGGAATGTTCACGTCTCGGCGTTTTAAGGTGCGCAACGGTTTTGAATTTAGTTAAAATACACTAATGTGTTGCACAAGTTCGGCAACCATGTCGTCCGCACGTCGCGCTGACGGCTCACTGAAAGATGCCACTGAGATAGTTTGGTACAACGACGCTGATGATGACTCCCCAATACCCCCTCCCCCTCTTCCTCCCCCCCCTGCGCACAACGGCACTCTTAACTCTTTCATACGCCGTTCGGGTCGAGCCACCAAACCTACGGAGAAGATCCGGGAGACTGCTAGCAGTAGGCAATGTCATGGGTATCTAGCACCCACCGTGGGTTGTGGGTGTGGGTACCCAGGGGTATGGGTGGGGGTAGGCACTTAGGATACCCACACCCCTACCCACACCCACACGGTGGGTATGTATGTAAAAAACTTACTGATGTTGGGTTTTTATTTAGCTTATATCTCTCTCAAATGACTGCCAATTAACAAGGTGAGACTAGCAGTATATTTGTCTCCAGTACTACTACAACATTCATTAAGATATCTAAGTGTGTAGTACCAATCATTCATGTCATACCCATGGGTATACCCTCTATGGGTGTGGGTATGGGTAGCCATCCCTGGTACCCATGAATATACCCACACCCACCAGGTGGGTGTGGGTTTTTGGTGGGTGTGGGTGGGGGTATCACCACAGATACCCATGGGTATACCCATGTCATTCCCTAGCTAGCAGTGTCCCGGCCAAACGGTCAGCTGCAGGACCTCCTCAAGGTGCCCCTGCACCCAAACGAAGCGCTAGCAACAAAGAGAACCACGATCACGATGACACTGAAGAAGAATGTCCTCCGCTCGAGGATTTTACAGATGATGAGGAAGACGATGAGAAAGAGGAAGCATACCAACAGACGAAAATGCTCGGTGACCAGGATCGTGAAACCCGACTGTCTCCCGCATCGCGAAGGACTACCTGGCCATTCAGGGCTCGGCTGTTGCGTCCGAGCGAGCGTTTTCAAGCGGCGGCATTACTGGGACCGCACGTCGCGGCAGCTTGCAACCAACAACATTCGAGGCTCTTCAATTGCTCAAGAGTGCATACCGTCAAGGGCATATCTCTGCGACAGCCCAGGCTGAGTTTGTCGCTCCATATGATAACCGCATTGTGAAGGAAGGGTCCTAGTAGCTATTGACACTGTACACATTGTTTTTTTTTGCAAATTGAAGCAATGGTTCGAGGGTTCGAACGCGTCCTGAACCCGAACCGAACTCTTGCGAACGCGTTCGAAGGGGTCCAGTCCTAGGTTCAGCCATCTGGCCTGAACCTGACCAATGGTCGAGTTCGGGGTTCGCAGATATAGGGCAATGAACCCGACCGAACCGAACTTCGGCACCACTACTCACAGCAGTGAGTGTATTCAGTGATTCTGATGTTCGTACTGCAACTGAGGTCTGACAGATTGAATGCTGCATCGACGAGTGGATGACTGGAGTAAAGGAGGACATCAAATTTTCATCGCTTGCTTACTCCCCGGTCTACCTTCTCCATCTCAACTCCCTGCGGCGGTTCGACGAGCGGACTGCTGCTTACAAACTGCTCGGTAAAATTGGTGTCAATCTTCTTGACGTCGCTCGGTATTTTTTTATTACTTATGTCATTCATCATCCAAACTGACATTCATAAAAAGGATGCACGCTGGTGTGGATCCATTCATGGCGGCAGTGACTATCGATAGCTTCACAGATGACGTTTTTGATGAAGCTATTCGAGAGCACGAAGACGAGGCTCGAGAAGCACAAGAATTCTGAAGGGGGTGGTGATTGAGGCGGCTGTATCTCGAGGATTGTATACATGCTCACGCGCTACTATAGCACCTTAATTGATTCGATTTTGTTGATTTCCAGTCAGTGGCCTGATCTATATTGTGGGAGCTACAGTAGCAGTGTGTAGCTACCTGTAGCTACCTGTAGCTCGAACGAGCAAATACTAACACTATTCCTATAGCACCCTGTAGTAATTTGTAGCACATATAGCATTCTGTAGCACCTGTAGTTGGTTGCTACAACGAGCTACAGGAGTGGCCGTAGCACTATATAGTTCGCTGCGTGGCTATATAGCTCCACATAGTAGACACTTGACAAATCTGGCTACAGGTACTATAATGACTATATAGCACGCTGTAGTCAAAGGTTTTTTTCCTGATGAACCGAGTGTTTGGTTATTAGTGAGCTGTCTGGTGTTACGAAGGCTACATGCGTTGCGTCTGTAGTAGATGCCAGGTCACAGAATAAAATAGTTCAGCAGCAAACAGAGAATTTTGAATATCCGAATTGCAAAGAGTGGAGCAGATTCGCCGAGAAACGGTTCAATGTATGCGCACAAGTCTGCCAAATCGAGAATCGTCCCCCATGATTACAGAGTGCTTCGTAGCACTCTGTAGCACGATCTGACCCGCTGATGCATAAGTGTGTCACAGTGTGCAGGATATAAAAGCTGGTTGTCGTCCTACAGTGTTTCCCTATCCTCAGAAGCATCATTCGAGATCTCTCTCAGAAGACTCCATATCATCTCACACATAAATGCGTCTCTCCCTCCTTGCTGTTGTTGTCTCTTTGACAACATCTATGTTTGTTGGTGCATGTACGACAGAGTCTGGCTATTGCAAACTATCATCAGATTGCTGCGACTCCTTGATTTGTGAACAGGTTGGGGTGAGTATGAGCAGGTCGCCGTGCAACCAGGATCCAATCACTCACCTACTCGCCTTAGCATACATGCATGCCAGGACTGACAGAGTGGAAATAGTCGGTAGCCCGAGCGGGATGTCACGTCAGTGGGTCATTTTCTGCTTTCGCTTTGGTATCATGATTGATGGTGCAATATCCAGTTGGCGGTGACACAGCCAATCAGTACAATTGTTTTTGAACGAATTTTCGTATTGCTCGAGCAATATGATCCAGATGAATTTTACCATTGAATCACAGAAGGAAGACAGACAGACAAGACGGTGAAAGACAGATATACTTACATAAATAACCCGACCACAAGGCAGAGCCTGCAATGGAGAAGAAATTTATGTGAGATGCCTGAGTGATGGTGGCATCATGCGTCTTGGCTGAGCTTCTCGAACCCTTGCCTGGAACCCAATAGCGCATTCAATTCCTCGGGCTAGCATATGTCGCCGATGGTAGTGGGACAGGGTAAACTAGTCAAAACCGGAATGTGTGCGATCCGAAAGTCTGTGTTTCGGTCTTGATTCTCTTCCGTGCTACTACGCTGATCCGCTCCGGCTATTCTCGGTTATCGGTGTTCCCTACTTGTGTCATGATTTGTGATCTTGGTCAGCTTCTACCATGTGCTTGTACTACTATTACCATGTTCGTCTGACTCCAGCAAACGATGAGTTTCAATCTTAGTCTGTTACATGCTCACTGAAACACGATGCCATAGAGATGAGCCTGTACATTCAGAAATTAGCTTCCTGGCGTGGTGCAGGTTTATTGCCGGCTTTTTGTGTGATTTCGCTCCGTTTCACCTGACCAAGAATCTTGAGGTAGGATCGATTATCTATCTCCGTTATGCTGATTTTGGAGATACATGGGCCGAACGGTGGTATATCTAGCACGAAGCTATCGTCATACACCACTAACATTCCCCACTCGCTCACCCATCCCTCGAACATGACCTTCGTCTCAAATGATCCGAGTTACTGGCCACATATCAGTTTGAACATTTTTTTGAGCTATTGGGAAGGTTTGTCGCATCAATATGTCTAAATCTAACGTTGACGTGCGGTTTCACAGTTGCCGTGGTCGTTGTGGTGTTATACGATTGGGGTGAGCAGGACAGTGTTCGAAAATCGCTGATGTTCTCATTATATTTCCAGTCTTAACACTCGGACAAGAGGTACGTCGATGTTATTGCCCGAACAACCAACTCGCTAAGAATGGTGTAATAGATTGAACTCATCTGGGTAAGTGACAAGAGTCTCGTATGTGAAGAAAACAAGAGCATGCAATGAATTCGCGGCAGAGACAACGATGGTCTCTCATGACCGTGCTGTATTTGATTGTTAGTACCTCATGTTGTGCTTTAGCGTGGTGGGCAACTTGTGCTGACTCCAAAATACTCTAGATACGCTATATTGGAATACCATATTCTGTGTATGTGTCGAGATCAACAACTTTGCACTGTGTTAATAGCTCATCTCTGACAATTAGTGTCCGTCTTCTGGGTATGTCTCATATGCTCTGTGTTCCATTTTTCTGACCAGTGGGACACAGAAAATATGCCATCAGTATCACTGACAGATGCAGTAAGTATTCTGTGACCATCTCATTCCCATCCAATCAATACGCTCATATGTAGGGGTGAGTGAAATTCCAACCATCGAACTTTGCTCAAAATAATGACTCAATAGGTGTAAGTCGCAGTTTTTGATACTGGTGCGAGGATGTTCACTAATTGCGAGTTTTAGGCAATGTCACGTACTACGCATCAGGTGGGACAAATGTGGCCTTGTGTGCCGTGTTAGGCGGTAAGTGACCCAGGTGCAATACCTCTGTGATATGGACCAGACTGACGCACGATGCAAGTAATCATGATTGCTCGGTTGCATGCCATGTATCAGGGATCTAGAGCGATGCTTATCTTCCTTGTTATTATCTTCCTGGCTGTAAACATCGCTTGCGCAGTAATCGCAGCAATAGCACTCAACGATGATGTACTGGGTAAGCTTTACTTGTTGACCTGAATAACACGACTCATTGGATAAACACCAGAGGAGCTCATCCTTTCTGGCACATATGTGTGCGATTTATCTGAAGGGAACAACCAGCTTATTTCGATCATTTGGATGCTCAACACTGTTTGGGAGGTCCTAGCGCTGTGCCTTTCGGTCTGGGTTGCTGTAAAACACTTCCGTGAGCTGCGACGACTCGGCCCATCGACAGGATCGACTGTCGGGGACTGTTTCAGAGTGCTGATACAATCGCACGTTCTTTACTTTGCAAGGTGAGCTTGTAATGTGAACGTGGTTATATTTTCTGCTCAAGTTCCGCATATGTTAGCTTTACCGGTGTCTCTTGCCTCCAGCTCACTGTTTTCTCTCCAGGAATCTGGGTGCGCCGACCTGTCGCCAACATCTGCGTGTCAACGTTGCTCATCATTCTTGTAGAATTCAAATTCTATTGGAGTGTCGATACTCCGAGGTGCTCTTCAAATTTTATTGGTCGTGCAGATGTTTGTGCTGGGACCACGCCTCATCCTGAGCGTTCGAGAATACCACGCCAAACTCGTGGCATACTCCGACGCAGAAACTAGCATGGATTCGTTTGTTTTCCAGGAGCGTGTACATGTATCTACTCTCTACTAGCAGTACTGTGCAGGGAAATGATTGCCGACTGGTCTACAGGGAGGAGAAATTCAGTGGAGGGTCCATCGTGGTATTTATTTAGCATATAGGGTTTTGAAGTATATTTACAAGGTCCAGGCAATGTTGTATCACAACTGGAATGAAGTACCTGCGCTTGAACTAAGTGATAAGGTGAAATTATCCGGAACGTCTAGCAACCAATCTGGTCCTTTGTTGAAATACAACGAGAATCAGTACAAGTGCCTTGACAGCTGATTCTGCGCGTTGGTGTTCCCCTGTCTGGACATATAGATACTGAGAATCGTGAAGCCAGATGGCTGATAACTCATCAGTGCTCAGATGGGATTTCCTCCATCCGATGAGCTACGGAGAATGAAATGGATGGGTCACTTAGACTCATGGCTTGACTACACATCTCTCGCGAATGAGCATGACAAGGATATGTAGTTTTCTGGGTGGGGAGTGGAGAATCAGATAATGTCAGAAGGCCTCGAGCGTACCTATCAAACTACTAATGAGGCATCGACTGCGATATTCTGTTGGGACACTCCCTAAGCACGACTATCAAAGTAAAGCACCGAACGAGATACGGACATGCATACACACCCATTAGCATAGATCACAGTGGCTCCGATATAGCTAGGGTAAGCAGATGGGTACTTGAATGAAGTGTCTGATAGAATGGGGGAAACGGGGAAATTCGAAGATATTTTGCAGGAGCGTTGAAGGGTACCGTGATGCATCTCGATAAAGCCCCGCATTGAATAGAAGCACGATGGATGAAAGAAGAATAGCCTGGAATAGATGCCGGACTAGATAAAGTATGGATGATGATACGAATTTTGGAATTCGACGCAAATTTGTACGAGGGACGACGACATGAAAAGATCTATTGGAAATCAAATCGCCGATTTTGTTGACATTCCAAGTTTTATTATATATCTATATTGAGCGAATTGACAGAAGGCGTGCTGGGAGACCAATAGTTTTCTCGGTCTACTTCCCTTTCTGTCGAGTGGCTAAGGCTCCACATAAGAGCGGAGCAGAACGGGACAGACGCATGATTCGATCATATTGAGTATAAGAAGAGATTTACGGGGTGAGTATGTGCATGGCAGGGAGATGACAAGTGCTGAGTGGGGAGTAGAGAAGAGATTCGGGGCTTCAAGTCGAAAGGCATCAAGCGCACCTGGGAAGCATCAATGAGGCGCCGACCACGATATTCTGATATACGCACTTTGACCAAATTGCACTGGCTCTGTCATGCAGTGCCCGAGCAAAGCAAAAGAAGAAGCGACCTGAGCGAGTCCAACACCACAGATGGGTGATAATGCGTCAGATCAGCCAGAATGCCTGGAAAGTAGGGAGTTGATAACCTGGAGACTGTCTGATTGAACCAACTCAAAGCTAACAATTGTCTGTGGTCCAGCACGATTCAACAATGTAGAGTATGATGATTTTGAGATACTTAGGCTTGCGTATTTACCTCTGCCATAGATGCGCATGGCAAGGAGACGAGGTGTAGTGAGCAGAGAGTAAATTGCACTGACGATGTATCCTAGCTGTCTGGGCAAAAAAAAAAGTGAGAAGCGAGAATGGTTGTACAAGCACAGATAGCTAATAACACATCGGTCCGCTGAATAATGCATCTGGGCCAGGCATATGGAACACAATGCAAAAGTGCTGTGAATCAGGAAAGTAAAATTAGCGTGCCTGAGCTCAGACAGCTGATAGCTCGAGAATGATCAATTCCCTGATTATCGACTGTCTGAGCACAAACAGCGAAGAAAAGGAAGTCGGTGATTTTAGAATTTTGCGCCGGGTTTCTATTCAGGTCCTTGTGATCTGTTGATACCCGTAAAGAAAGTAGCTCTGTCAGCATGCGTCGAACCAGATCATGACATGGACTCAACTGTTGACGCCATTGTCATTCATCACTGTCGACCTGAGTAGCATGTCAGTTCAGACAGCTGGTCACGCAACAATCTTGCTCATCCGTCTGTACGAGTCATCGAACGCGGGCGAATGGAGAACAAGGGATTGAAAAAGAAAATCAAGAAAATATCTGAAAGTGTAATAGTGCTACGCTCGAGGGCAGCGGACGCACGAGCACTGATATATCGACGGTCAGGCTAGCATATGTCATAATGTCGCTGATAGTAGTGGGACAGGGTAAACAACTTACAACTAGTGGTCAAAACCGGATACCCTAAATAAGCCGTCTCCAACACCCGTACCAATTCTTTTGGGGTGCAAACTCCATATATTGGAGTGCGCAGATTAGTGCGGGCGCACATTATGGGCAGGCATTAGTATCAGACCGGGAGTCTGTAGAGAAGACATCTAGGAATGAAATTGAGTTGTGGTATGTCAGCGTTCCGGCTGAAGTACGCGTAATACTCACATGTCAATTTGAACCTGATGCCAGACAAGGATGAGCTGAGAGGATTGGCGAGATGAGTTATATGGTGAGACGGGGTCGGTTAGATAGCGAAAGTGATCGTATTTAGAACGAAGACAAGGTGAAGGGTTTTGAATGAATTGGAAAATGCGAACATAGTTTTATGTATCTGTGAAGGGGTGGCAAATGAAGTGGGTGGAGTATCTTTGTGGCGTACAAACAAAGTCCGAAAATGAGAGTGAGTTCATTTTTCGATTCTCGGCAAACACCGAAGGTAGTAATGGCTTTTACTTGTCCAACGCTCCAACAGGTAAATTTCTGCATTTGCCAATGACGTCGATTCTTGGATTAGATACAGTCCTAGACCATTTGCTGTATGTATGTGTGTACCTGTGTATTCCCTCTGTATGTAATGTCTGTGGACTCTGGAGTAGGATTTGATATCTAGCACGAACACTGCCCATTCGCTCACACCCATCCCTCGAACATGACCTTCTTCTCAAATGATCCCAGTTGGTGGCTGACAATCAATTTCAATTTATTACACAGCTATTGGATAGGTTCGTCTCATCAACATGTCTAGATCTACTAAGGTTGACTTGGGGTTTTGCAGTTGCCGCCGGCGTCATGGTGGTACACGATTGGGGTAAGCAGGGCAGTGTTCGAAAATCGCTGATATTCTTATGATATTTCCAGTCTTAACACTCGGACAAGAGGTACGTCGATGTTATTTTCCGAGCAGCCAACTCGCTAAAAATGGTGTCATAGATTGAACTCATCTGGGTGAGTGACAAGAGTCCCGTATCAGAAGAAAACGAGAGCATGAAATGAATTCGCGACAGAGACAACGCTGGCTGGTCTCTCATGACCGTACTCTATTTGATTGTTCGTACCTCATGTTGTACTTTAGCTTGTTGGGCAACTTGTGCTGACTGCAAAATATTCTAGATACGCTATAGTGGAATACCGTATTTTGTGTATGTATCGAGATCAACAACTTTGGACTGTGCTAATAGCTCATCTATGTAGTGCTGCCGTGGTCCAGTCCTGAACCATGGTTCGAACCGGACTTTTGGTCCGGTTCTCCTGTGGTTCGGTCCACGGTCCAGGTGTCAGCCAGAACTGGACCACAGTACGGTTCTCGGTTCTGCCATTGGGTGAACGGTTCGACTTTGGTTCGGACCGGTCCCAAACCGTTCCGAACCGCGAACCGAAAGAAGCTTGCCACATTGTTGAAGTGCCCTTCCTTTGATGATCCACTTCGGCCTCAGGGATTCTCAAGCTTCAAGATTTACTTGTTTCCATCAAATGCAGAGGCCCATTGACAAGGTTAGTCATGATATGCACTGTTCAAACTGATGAATCAGACCACACGTCTCATTGTGCAACTCCTCCCACAAGCCCATCGTCCCACTCCCGCAAAACCACCGCCTCCACCCCTAAAATCAACGTGCCGACAAAGACCAAGGCAACCAAAACCACTGAGTTTGAGGTGTCAGGTGAGTGACCTCTTCACCTTCAATTAATTTGATGCACGCTCTAACTCTTTCGCTTGTGCTCGCTATCTTGCGCCCGTTTTCTCATGCTTGCTCTCTCGTACCTGTCCTCTTGTGCCCATTCTCTCATGTTAACTCTCCCACCTGTTCTCTCAGGCCACGCCCCATCTTTCATGCCCTCCTACTTCCCGATGTCACTTGGTATTGAGACCATCAACTGCGGCACCACAACAAGTGCCCGCCACGTCACCTGTGTCTTTGCTACGAAGAGCGGTCCGTTATGATGAAATGTCTTGCACCCTTGCTCTTCAATGCACATCCATTCTCTTCACAAACTCCATGGTATTCTCAACTCTATCTAACTACATTGTTTGTTCACTTTCTCCTTTGAACTCACACAGCCGCCTTACAATTGGACATTCTCCAGGACTCCTCATTTCAATGATGTCTCACTATGCTTTAGGTAGTACGTTGCGCATGTAGACTCGACTCTGGTTGGGCAACTTACTTTTTTTTACCATCCTATATAGATACAGCCTCTCCAGGACTCCTCGGACTTGGCAACCCCATTGAGGCAGGCACCACTCCCGCACCATCAACATATCATCCAACCCTCATGAGTCCCCCATTCTACTAGCTGTTGATGCATCAAGCATCTTAGATACAACTCGTTCCGTCCCATGTATGTACATGCGCAATGACATTGATATATTTCTCTTCGCGTGACTCAGCGGAGTGTATTGTCGCCAGGACAGGTGCTGTTGTTAGTATTGTGGAGGGATACAGAGCTCGTAGTGCTGCCGCAGTCAAAGTACTTCGATTATATGTATTTTTTGCTAGCTGTAGAAAAAATTGGGTCCGGTTCGCGTTCGAACCAAAAAAAAACCGAACCTGACCGCTGTGAACCGTTCACAAAGGTTCGGTCCAAAGTTCATCGATAAAGGTAGAACCGGACCTTGGTCCGGTTCTCGGTTCTCATCAAACTGCCTCTGAACCGGACCGAACCGGACCGCGGCAGCACTACATCTATGACAACTAGTGTCAATGTTCTGGGTATGTCTCATATGCGCTATGTTCCATTTTCTGACCTGCGACACACAGGACATATGCAATCGGTATCGCTGACAGATGCGGTGAGTATTCTGCAACCATCTCATTCCCATCCAATCAATACGTTCATATGTAGGGGTGAGTGAGATTTCAACCATTGAACTTGGCTCAACAAAATGACTCAATACTAGGTGTAAGTCTGAGTCTTTGATACTAGTGCGAGGGCGTTCACTAATTACGCATTTTAGGCATTATTGCGTACTACGTATTAAATGGCACAATTGTGGCCTTGACTGTCATGTTGGGTGGTAAGTTGACCAGGTGCGATACTTCTGCGATATCGACCTGACTGACGCACGATGCAAGTCATCATGATTGCTCGGTTGCATGCCATGTATCAGGGATCTAGAACGATGCTTATGTTCCTTATTATCATTTTCCTGGCTGTAAACATCGCCTGCGGAGTGATCATGGCGATAATACTGAAGGATACTGTAGGGGGTAAGCTTTACTTGTTGACTTGAAGAACACGGCTGATTGGATAAACACCAGAGGAGCTGATACTCTCTGGCATTTATATGTGCAGTTCTGAATTGGAAGGCAAATACCTGCTCCTCGGATCGATGGTTTGGATGCTCAACACTGTTTGGGAGGTCCTCGCACTGTGTCTTTCAGTTTGGGTTGCTGTAAAACACTTCCGTGAGCTGCGACGACTCGGCCCATCGACAGGATCTACCATCGGAGACTGTTTCAGGGTGCTGATACAATCTCATGTTCTCTATTTTGCAAGGTGAGCTTGTAATGTGAACGTGGTCATATTTTTCTGCTCAAGTTCCGCACATGTTAGCTTTGTTGGTGTCTCTTGCGTCCAGCTTGCTTTTCTTTTCCCAGAACTTCCGGTGCGCTGATCTGTTGCTGATATCTTCGTGCAACCAGTGTTCATCATTTCTGTTAGAATTCGGATTCTATTGGAGTTTCGATACTCGGTGGTACTCTTCAAATTTGTATGGTCATTCAGTTGTTTGTGCTGGGACCACGCCTCATCCTTAGCGTTCGAGGATACCACGCCAAACTCGTGGCATACTCCGACGCAGAAACTAGCATGAATTTGCTTGTCTTCCAGGAGCATGTACATGTATTGACTAGCAGTACTGTGTAGGGAGATGCTTGTCGAGTGGTCTGCAGGGAGAAGAAATTTGATCGAGGATCCGTTTTGATATTTATTTGACATATAGTACGTTTGAAAGGTCTAGGCAAAGCTATTTCTTGTTGTATCACTACTAGAACAAAGTACCCGCGCTTGAACCAAGTGGTAAGGGGAAATTGTCCGGAACGTCTAGCAACCAATCTGGTCCTTTGTTGAAATACAACGAGTCAGTAAAAGTGCCTTGACCACTGATTCTGCGCGTTGGTGTTCTACTGTCTCGACATATAGATACTGCGGATCGTGAAGCCAGATGGCTGATAACGATAACTCACCAGTGCTCAGATGCGATTTCCTCCATCCGATGGGCCAAGGAGAATGAAAGGAATGAAGTGCGTGGTACTTGATGCCAGATATTGAAATACGACGATAATCTGTGCAAGTGCCCAGACGGCTGATTCTACCGGTTTTCGAAGTTTTGCACTGAAATGATGAAAAACTGACTGCGAAGTGTGAAGCCCACCTGGCTGATGTATATAGTTCATTAGTCTGAGATGCATTTCTATCCATTCGGGCTACGGAGAAGGAAAATGAATGAATCCTGCGGACTCATCGCTCGCTGGCTGTAGCGAATGAGCATGACAAGCTCGAGATGAGGTCTGCCGAAGCCCCTGCTAAGCACGACCATCAAAGTAAAGTACTAATGAAATACAAACATGCATACATACATACACCAATTGGCATAGATCAATTGATCACAATCGCTCCTATTAGGGCAGGCAAATGGTCACTTTAACGACGCGAGGTGTATTGATGGCGAGAAGTTGAGGGAAACACATGTTCGATGATGCACTATGGACAATCGGCGTGACGGACAAAGTAGTTCTGAGAAGGAAGAATTGCATCATTGTACCGTGAAAAATTGGATCATGGAATATATACCCCGATAATGCTTGTAATGTCCGTAATCAGTGTAATATAGACAAGTTGAACTATCAGCCCATGCACTGGAATGTACAGGAACCCTCCTTTCCTAAAGCTACACATTCAGAGTACAGCGGTGCTGGACACTAATATTTCTCCTGTATTATCTTAACATAGGAAGTATTACAATTAATTAGGGTGAACTGTAATCCATCACCCTTTATGCGGAGAATATATCACTGAGTCTTTATGACTTTGTACGTGAGAGTTGTGCAGTGATTAGGAAAATACGTAAGGTATCACGAGTTTTGTTGAGGCATTGTACTTTGCCATCAGAATGAGCAAGTTGATTCTGGGGTCACAGTTAGTATAAATTTTGCCATCGAAGACGCAATAGCACTTGGTTGCAAAGCTCAGTCTTTACGAGAGCATCATGTCTTACCTCTCTCGGCGAGGGACTAATTCCACTGGACAGTAGACATGTGCATTTATGGATGATAAATCTATCTACAGTCGACATCTCGCCAGCATCAGCAATATGGTCGAGGATCGGGAACAACATACAACTTTTTTCAGGGTACACAAAGTCAGTTTGAGCCGCAGTCGATGACCATTCTAGGTAAAGCTGTCCATGAATGAAACTACGTCAACTCGATGAATTATTTTTGTTATATTTCTACATTTCTGCTTCTAAATGGAATATGTTCCTATCAGTTAGGGTACTGCCAGGTTTGACCCGTCATGGGCGCGTTGCCTCGTTATGGGCGTGTCGTGCGCGTTGCCTCGTTATGGGCGCGTCGTGCGCGTTGCCTCGTCATTGGCACGTCGTGCGCGTTGCCTCGTTATGGGCGCGTCGTGCGTGTTGCCTCGTCATGGGCGCGTCGTGCGCGTTGCCTCGTTATGGGCGCGTCGTGCGCATTGCCTCGTCATTGGCGCGTTGTGCGCGTTGCCTCGTCATTGGTGCATCGTGCGCGTTGCCTCGTTATGGGCGCGTCGTGCGCGTTGCCTCGTTTATATCCTACCAATGAAATTGAAACATGTAGCTTAGTATTGAGAATCGGCTGATTTGAACAAATAAAGAATATATATTCTGGAACCAATCTGTCTACAGTCTAAGAATTTTATATAGTTGCGCAGTCCAGCCTTAAGGAGAACCTCCCTCATGAACAGCCCTCTGCGAAGTCATCCTAGACACGGAGAACCTCCCAAGCTGCGCTGGTGTAAGAGGTATAGCCCGAGTCTTTCCAAAAACCTTCCTGTCAGGAATGAGACCAGTTGGGGCGTGAAAAAATGAGAATATTACCTGTTCCACCACTTTAGCAACTCCTTGATGCGGGCTTGTGCGTCAATGCCAGGTGCGACTTCGAAAAAATCAACAATGTTGTTGTAGAACACGTAGTAGTCGAAGTCTCCGTCAATACTCCGCCAGGAATTGACGTTGGAGAGGGAGAACCGAAGCTATAAGTAAAAGTTAGCCCTGAAGGTAAAAAAAATACGTGAAGGCGCTCACACGAACCTGGCAAGCGGTGTAGGCGATGGATCGTGGGGTAACCGACTTCATGCCGATAATATTTGCCACGTGACTACGAGTAGTCATGTCGCTCTCAGAGGACCGGCGGCGTTGAGAGGCTACAATAGCGTCAGCACCATCACCATCACCATCAACTTCTTTGGCAGAAGATGGAGATGTGAATATATGTTTGAAGGCCTTTGTTTCAAATAAGCAGTGTTGGCCATTTGAAATAGCACGACTTACCTTGAGGAGCAGAGCCGAACGAAACAGTCCCTTTTCGATGTTGCCAGAGTCAAAAGTGTAATCCAGGTATAACATTGCTGGCCAAGAGTATGCTGTGACAAGAAAGTCAGGGTCCCTGTCCCTGATTTTTTCCTTAGTCCTATTGCGGCAGTGAATACATTAATACTACCACGTGCAGATGGCACTTACAAATTGAGAGACCAAGTATACTCTACGGGACACAAGAGCTTGCCAGTGATGTGATGGATGAACCCGCGATCGTCTTTGATATTCGTGTGAAGGGGCGGGTCCAGGGGATGAAAAAGTTCAGTGAGCCACGCGACAATCACATGTTTGAGATTGGCGGTATCATCCCCTCGGGCGCTGTCCGCGCCCTTACGCAGCTAACAACATAGGATCAGCGATACAGAAATAATTCCCGAAGTAAGAACTTACATCTCTCAAAATGTAATCAAGTTCATCAACATCCGACGAAAGTTTTTTTTTGAGCCAGGGAAGGCAACGAAGTAGTTCATTGAACGATCTGATGGTCCTGTCCTCGCTGGTCCAAGTTAAGGGAGTTACGGGCCAAACAGAGAGAAGCACTCACTCTTGAGTAGAAACAAGCTGATCTGGCAAATCCAATGAGTCCAGCAACTCTTCACGTCGGTCGTTTTCAGCTATGAGGTCCTCGAGTCCATCAAACAAGGACACAAGCCGACGGATGGCTCGTCCTTTGTGTACGTTAGAGTCGATTTGCCTGTGCACATTTGGAATGAGAGTATCAAGTCAAAAAGAGGCCAAAAACGTACGGCTTGACCCGCTTGTTACTGGCCCTGAGAACCTCAACCTCCTGTTCCAGAGCCGCAATACGTCGTTTAGCACGAACGACAGCAGCAGCATCATCGTGGTCAGAGGAGGATTCTATAGCCATGGAGAAAGTTAGAGAAGTGGAGGGCGCAGAGGATGGGGAACCCTTGACAGCACGATCCCTTTTTATGTGATGACCAGACTGAATATTTCCAAAATCTGAAGCATGTGATATCCGAATGAATATGTGAAGGCAAGACACTTGCGTGTGAGGCCTGTATGCTGTGTTGTCAAGCAGCACAGCAATTAGCCCAGAATGAACGTGACTCACCAGTAAGATATTCGTAATGTGAAGAGAGAAGTGTGATTGCAAAGTGGGGTCGGAGGCAATTCGGCAGATGCACCTAGAATCTAGATGACAAAAGGGGCATTGTGCAGAAGCGACGAAGTGGATACGAACAAAATACCTTTCTCGACGCTGATAAGATACACATATCGGGAGGCGTGCATCTCTGCCTTTGTGCACGAATAATCTAGATTCGCCGCACATGAATCGACCACATCAGGCCACCGTCAATACCATGCGAGACTGACAATTACATACAAAGGAAGCCTACCAATATCCCTCTGCGTGACCTCTAAAAACTGTAAGAGTTGTTTGCTAGTGGAGCAAGCGGCTTCCGGGGGCTGTCATTTATCGATGATTGGTAAGAAAGGGACCGGGAAGACGAGTTCTTCATGTACGTACGACACTGATAGTAGGGAAATAATGCCCCCTCATGCTTAGCGTGGAGTGTACGTCGGAATGAGTGAGTCAGGAAAGGAGAAAGGGAACCAAGTGGCCAATCTGGAGGTACGAGGGGAATGACCTGTATATGTTTTGTATGAGACATCGTAACGACAAGGTAGTGCACATCGAGTTCGTGTCTTTAAGAAGGAATGCACTCACGTCAACAGCATCTAGACTCGCAGCCTGTGAGCTCAGTAGTCTTGTGGTTTGCTGGGGCTGTATATGTGTTCCAGTCTGCGCCCGTAGCACGAGCCCGCCTTGCACGACATTGCAGCACGAATCCGTCACGACCGTTGTATTCTCGCAGGAGTACTGTACTGGGAGACGCATCTAACATTCTCAGGCTCCAAGTCAGTGTTGGACGTTGCATTTATGAGTGACTTATCCTACTGAAGGCGATGAGAACGAGTCGTGCCGGTGTCGACAATACCAGCAGTCTCAGACAAATGATGGGACCTCCATAGGAAATAGACCGGTCGATGCACTAGCAGGTTTGTCTGTGACAGTGGGGACAACGTCGAAGTTGGAAATGGTACCCTCCATCAACTCAGTTGGTCCAACTCTAAGAATTCCATCCGGAGGTGATCGGAGCACTTGTCAACAGTAAAGACCAAATACAAATGTATCAACTCAGGTATAGTAACCACCAGTCGAAAATTCAGTGACCGTCGCCTAAAGCTTCACAGATCCTAGACAGCACCAACGTCTGTCTTTCAATAGCACCCTCGATGCTAGATATTGCCTGAATGATGGTCTTGGACCGGGTTGGGCGTGGACTGAACTCAAACGGTGTCTGTAGCCGTCTGCGCTTCTTTGGCGCAATAGAACCTGTAGCAGAAGCGCATTCAGGAGAGTTGGTCCTGTTGTGCCCAGACTTGCAGGGTGTCTGTCAAAAATAAATGATTTGTAGAAGGATACGCAACATTACTCACGATGTCCAATGCAATTTGCCTTTTCTTCAGAATGGGCAAAATCTTAGTGGTATCTTTAACTCGAGCATTCCAATCCTCAACGTTCTGAAAAACCGCAACGAGGTATGTTTGGTGCTACGGCGGACAGAATATGCACTTACTTTTTTCAGTTGCTGGTATTCCTCTTCGAACTGCTCCACAAGCTTCATGGCACGGTCTACATCTGGAGCAGCTCGGCCATATGCCAAATTCTCCGCCCCAGGAGTGCAAATGTAGTCGTCACTGAAAGCGACTCCTGCAAAGACGTCCTCCGGCGCGTTCAAGTTGTCCGTAGTAGAGTTACTGGCACTGACACCGAGCAAGATCGCTTCAGCTGCGTCATTACGGTCAGACATGTGAGAGTCGTGGCTATAGCAGCGGCCCTGAAACTTGAAGTATGGTGACATGATTATGAGCAGTGTCGTTTCTCCCAAAAGTGAAGGTATTTAAGCCTGTCAATAGACCGGGCGTCATTTCCTACTCACCTTCAGCAACCCTTGAGCTAAACCCAGACTGAGTATATCGTGCCGGATCTTTTCCGCACCTTCAGGTAATCATTTGTGAAGAGCAGTGAAGAGTTCTAATTGGCCGATATCTATAGCACAGTTAGCCAATCAAAATCGCTCCTTGAAGGAGCGGAGCCAACTCAGCTCTTGGTGCATGCCGTATGTATCTTAAAATCTCCGCTACAAATTTGTACTGAAATCTCCTTGGATGCAACCACGGTCCTAGTTACCGGATTTTGCGCTCGTCCAGAGGGATCACATCTCCAAATGTCCACGCCTGCTCTCTCATCCCCCATCATAGTATCACCTGATGTGCGCTCACCTTCAAGATCCCCCAGTATAATTCAAATGTCCCTCCAATCTCAGACATCAACGGGTCTACCGAGGGCCTCCCTTTTAAGACGCACAGGTAGTCCAACCAGTGGGCACAGTGCAGGGAGCGCGGGCAGTCCAATGAGGCAGTATGGCATAGAGGTTGCAAACAATGAATATTTCCATCACATGGTAAGTCTGGACTCTATTGGCTGCTGAGAAACTGCTCACTATATATTACTTGCAGTACTCCATGGTCGACTTCTGCAGTTCTGACCGGAAGTCACTATTAAAGTTAGCAAAGAGCACGCATCACATTGTTCGTGGTGGCCGAGTGGCTGCTCAAGCTAGATTCGAACAATTTCTGTCGTTATTAAAAGCATTGGGTGAGGAGTTGGACGACTGGAAGTGGAAGGAATTCGAGGCGGAACAAACCTTGTGGTCATTGCAATCGCAGGAAGGGGACGTCTAAGCCAACATTGCAGTAACAACACATTTCATAATTATATCTCTGTATTAACATGCGGCAACAGTAGTGGCAACAGTAGTGGCAACCTCCACGTAAGTTGATATGTATATAGTATTCTTATCATATGATGTCCTGCATGTATAGTAGTTCATTGCATTTGACTTTTTGGCCTCCCAGCTCGTGCGTGCGCATTCTATGTATGTGTCTTCTGCTGATCGTAAGGGTCATATTCGTGATCTGCTACGTGTGTACATGTATATAATGATGGTTGTATCTCGAACACTATTCTGTTTGAGTTGCTGAAGTATCACGCTCCAAAGCCAACTTTAATATTTGCATGACACACTACTCAGTGCGCGATACAACATAGGGTGCGCGATACACAACAACGGAGTACACAATACAACATAGCAAAGTGCATGTAACACAGCCCACAAGTGACGTGTTCCAAAACTTAGTATCACAGCGGAAAGAGTTTGGTCAGGGTAGCAAGGTATAGGCAATAAAAGTCCGTAATTATTACTAAAAAAGATACCAAGAGGTGGCAGTAGGGCACGAGAGATTAAACAGCAAATGTTCATGTCGCCGATAAAATAATCCTGAGGCCGGGTATTAATATGGATGAGGGACAGATGGGCTATCGGGATCGTGGATACCACGCAAAGATTATATTGGATGGTTATGGCTCTACGAAGTTAGGCAGCATGGAGACATGACAAAGAACACTCGAAAAATGTAAACGACTCAGCGGTAGTGATGGATGGGGCTGGCCAAGGTCTCCCAACAAGCAAACCCGTCGACCGAACCATCAGTTCAGTCTGATAATAATCCTGTTCCGGTTCAAGAAGGGCCTGAACCAAGAACTGAACAAAAAAAAGATAAAGAAATTGATTGACGCACCGGAGAACTAGATGTAGGTGACCCTCCAGTGAAGGTAATCAGATAGGTAGCAGGTAGTATAGACAGAATGTACCTCTTCCAGGAGCTCATCGTGTATCGAAAGAGAATTAGTGATCAAAGAGACTAAGGTTTGCAGGATCCGAAGTTGAATGTCCACGTCTTGGCTCATGGCATCGTTCATCGTGCTTACGATGAGTGGAACAACAGACTGTGGTACAGCCTTGAGGGCTATCAAGCGCTGCAGCGATCCCAACGAGATGGCGACGACTTTCGCGTTTTTGGTCGCACACCCCTTGAACACTGGACGGAGAAGATCATCTGACTGTGCGCTGTCTGTGGGTGAACGATGAAGAAAGCGAGGCACGTTTGAATGGAATCACGTACCAGATGCCAAAGATGCTGCCGCTTGCTCCAGAGAGGACCTAAGTATCGCAAGCGACTTCTCTGTTGCCTTTGCGTGGACATAGTAAGACGCCAGTACATGGGATGAGCACTTTCCGCCGTACCTCGCGTATTTCTGGATGCTTTCTCCTAGACTCGCTAGCAAGGGACTTTAGACGAAGGTATAAGTGGATCTGGCGGATTGTCGTTGTAAACACAAACACACTTGCAATTCAGTCACTAGGAAGGCTAATGAACTCCTCGTCCTTGTGTTATTCTCAACGAGATTTAGACGAGTCCTGACAAATTCCAACAGGTTTTCGTCAATTACAGGGAAACACAGCCCAGCGCGCAGAAGATCAAGGATTGAAAGAAAATGTCAATTGAAAGTCGAATAATGAATTACAATTGTGTTTGGGAAAGTATATTATGGACGCCTGTTGACAAGAGGTGTGCAAAACTAGAATATAGCACATACACCCGGAGAAACCTCAGAGGCGTCCCCCCCCTCCTGTCACAGCGTGACGGTCACTGTAATTACACCATATTTGGAAGCTTAGTCACACAATCTCAATGCAAACCAAGTCCCAGTACTGATACAAGGGAGGGGCAAACGAGCGCAAGCAAGCTACATATACATGAACGTGCAGTTCGGAAAACACGTAGAAAGCATGAGTGATCTGAACGTGAGATATGCACTTGTCATCGGGAAAGCTTCTTAGGCCCGATTGTCCGAAGAGAAATCATCACGTTTTGAATGTCAAGCATATCGCAAAAAACGGTAGTCTGAGGATTAGTGTACCAAGGTGCTGCATAACCAATGTCAGTTAATATATCTCAAGGAATCAGTACTCTCACGTTGTTGATTCTTTTGAGCTCCTTCACTTCCAGGACCAGGGGCGCTCTGCACGAATGTCTGGCAATCCAAAATGGTTCGGATGCCAGGTAGAGGGACACCGGAAGAGTCTACTTCGTTATTGCGCACATTGGACTTGACCATTCCATCTCTTCGGCAACCATCGCACGAGCTGTTGCTTCATTGGGATAATCTGCTTGACGCCGCCTCGTGGAGAAGAATGGGTGAAAAGCGCGTGATATTGCCAGCCATTCCGGATCGAAGGTTAACTTCGGCACACAGCGTTGTCCAGGCATGGTAGATTCATCCGATGTGTAGGCACATCGATGACCTATATTAGAAATTATCAGAACCATGCCCTATCGACACAAAGCCACATACCTCCATAAATTCTCGGTTTGGAAGGCATTTATCCAATGCGAGGAAGTTTGTCATAGATGGCTGTGGCCGACAAGCAATGGGAGGCAATTGTGTAACTTCCTCTTCTAGGGTTATTTGATCAGGATTGTGAGAAGTCGTTTGCAAACGAGAATATTCAATTGGAGGATTCTGAGATTCAACTGCATCGAAATCATCATCTGCAATTGCTATTTCATCTGGGTTTTGTGGTGGCGAAGTCATGGGCAGAGAATTTGATCCAGTACCGGTTTGTTCATGCTGTACGGTAGCCTGAAAGCGAACATGCAAGTGCGCTGAAAACCACCATTTTGGTTTCAGCGTCCGCAAGAGCCCCATTAAAGGAGGGGAACCCAGGTTGCCCGTCTGTACATCCTGTCTAAAAAATGGTTTGCGGCAAAGGAGGCCCTGAGTATCACCATGTCGCTCGATGTATTGGGGCCAATCATGAGAAAGGAAGATATCCAGGGAGGATAACTGTGATGTATCCAATGTGAGATCAAGAACTCACAAAGACTAAAATTCACGCACCAAGGACAGACGACGAACATTAAATTCCCTGATGTGATATATGCTTCGCATGGTGCCATGATCATAAGGTAATCTTTCGTAAAAACCTGCATGTGTTTAATGTGGAGTATCCGAGAACATGATTGGAGAATCACCTAGACTGAAATCATTACTTTTGAAAATTCCAGACGCACCAGCAATACGGATACCATTCACTTGGATGCATCCGGCATGCCGAGGAAGTATATGTTTGTGCAAGCCACCCGCCATGATACCTGTGAGAGTTAAATAAGTATATCCTTATAGGTAGCGCGCGGAGCGGATGCATACAGTTCTGACATGTAATTCGATGCCTCGTGATTCCCGCCTATTACGATGGTAAGCACCGGAGCAGTCCTTTTCTCCTGTATAGTATCTAGAGAAAAGTGTATCAATGCATGTTTATGTCAACTAGGTATTGGCACGTACTTGTGGAAATCACCTAGCTGCCTATACTTCTGCGGGACAGCCATGCATTGCATGTCTCTGTGATTGCGAATAGCTTGAAAGTCCCCGCACATAAGAAGTAAATCCACAATATAGTTGTGCCTGGCCTCTAGGTCACGTAGGTGCTGGTAGATCGCGTTCAGTGCGCATGGCTGCATCCCTCCACTGCAATCTATTAGAATGAGTTAGTGATAATTACTATGGACCAGTGGCAAAATTCGACCTTCATGGCCTGAAAGAAAGTGAGGGCTCCTTCTCTGAGATTAACCAAGGATTCTGAAACGATTATTTTCCTTCCTCTATGAGGTCACGATGAGACTAAGTCACTCAGAACTTCGAAGGTCTGTGGCTGTGCAACTCTTTTTGTTCGTGGTACATAGATTCAAGTAGTAAGGACGATGAATATATCTAATTAACTGAGCATGAATTCGTACTACTTGTGGTTGAAATTCGGACCAACGCCCAAGCTTACACCTGAGATCGTCGACAGAAATCACTGAAAAGTTCAGTGTCCGTGGAATGAGCACATGGTATCGATATCGATGGACCCGTCAATGCGTTCCATCTCAGACAATGACGCTGATTGACACCAGACCTGGGGAGTTGATTTCCGTTGATTTGAAGAATAAATGGCTCACATCCTGCGGTTCTCATAATGATGGGCCTATCGGAATAAATCAACGTATTTCAAGGACCCGACTTGCTGACCCTGAAACAATTGTAAGCGGTTTAGGTCTTACTGCTAGTCCTAGTCCACGTTAGTCTCGCCGCGTCACGACCACGGCAGGACCGCGTAGAAAATTACAAGTTGGGTCACGTGAACCACTTCCTGACTTCACACCATATCACTCTCGGTTCATGAGTACCGTTATCAGTCAAAGCTTATTTAGTTCTTCCGAGCTTCCTCAAACCCTGCAGAGACACAGTCCGAGTATACCTCACGACGTTACTCGGTCAATCATTGATATCACACGCCTAGAAGGGATGTTTCCATTTAGAATTCAGAAAACTAATGTATCGAAACTTTGTCAGTGCATGTGGCGCCAGAGTCTCAACTTTGAACCCCAAATTGATCGCACCGAATGCCGATGCTGTGCCACGAGGTGACTATTTCGGGTAAGTATACTAAAAGCTTGATGTACTTACTAGCAAAATCAGTGTTGTCAGCACCGTTAAACTCATTACTCATAAAACTAGAACATTCCGATCGGAACGCGAGTTCACAAAGTTCGCCGCTCCAGATGAATTTCTGGACTTCGGTTCCGTTTCGCGAGCGTTAAACTTTTACTCTTTTTGTACTCGGCAACACTAGCAATTCAGTTTGTTAGGCGAGTGAGTGTGACTTGGCTGAGGCCCTGAGCCCCGCATTGCCCATCCAAAATATAAAGCATGTTGAGTGTGCTTAGCTGCTCACCTGAGATTACACCCAGCTGTTCTTCATATCATGTCACACCAAGAAGGAACTGTCGTCCACCATGATAATTCTCAAGGTCCTCCCCCCAACTATGACCCTTATATGATTTCGTCCCCCGACCATCCATTTTTTCCCGGCGCTCCGGTAAGTCAAAATCTGACACCTAAAATTTGTCTGACCTTTCATATAGATTACCAAGCGAATGTTTAACGATCTTCATCAAGCGGTTTTTGCTATAGTCATATTGCGTGCTTGGACTTTAGCCCCTGCGATACTGAAAGCCGAAGCAGGCCACCACCTCAAATTTGTGGCCTTCAAGAATAATATCAGCGGTAATTTATATTCTCAAAACTCTTCATGTATCTGACCACTACGTAACAGAAACTCAACAAGAAAATCTGGCAATATTGTCCTTGAACACTGAAATTGGGGTACGCGGCCCTATCCGACTATTATCACTTTGGAAAAAGTGCTGCTTCGGATATCTTGTTCAGGCGAATATGTTGGATTCGGTTCAGTTCAGTTTTAGTGCTCTCGTGGTCGACAGGATTACCCTAGCCCGACGGCCTGAAGCACGGTATGAGTGGCTACACTACCATGATTCGCTAACGGTGGGTACTGTTATACATTCTTTTTCCATTCCATTGATGATTCGAGAATGTATATAGGGAGACAGGAGACTATTTCGGAATACTCTTCCGTTAGGATTGATGGCTGAATTTCTCTCCCGCAATTATGCTGATGCCATACGTCATGAAATTTCCAACAACCAGGCAGGCCCTCGAGTCCTCAATAGTGGGCCGGGGCTCATTAATTTTAGGTACACGCTAGCATGCGCCATTGTTACGGTGCGTATAGTAGTCTTTCATTCGTCCAGTAACTAACTGAATTGACCCTCAGTTGCAATATGCCTTCAGTGAAAACTGGAACTGGGCTGCTATTCGGGCATTTGATCCTTTTTACAGTTCAGACTTAGCTGACAGCACGGAAGCTACCAATTTCTTCGAGGAGGTAATCTCAGTCACATCCGAGCTAGTAACTAGCTGGGATATTGTTTGTCCACAACTCAGAGAAACGATCAACATCACAATGTAAGTTCTGGAAATGCTACACTCTATTGAGGTCTAATTGAATATCTACCAGTTGCCACGTAGATCCTCGGATTGCGACACACTCGTGATGATGGGTCTCTGCGTCTGCCCTTTCCATAGTTTACTTGGCATTAGAATATGTTTTTGTCATATATTTCATTATCATCATCCGCCCTGCTCAATTTATCAGACCGACTCATGAGAACAGAGAGAGCAATATTAATGTTCGAAAATCGCTGATATTTTCAATCTCAACACTCGGACAAGAGGTACGTCGATGTTATTGTCGGAGCAGATATCTCACTAAGAATGGTGTCCTAGATTGAACTCATTTGGGTGAGTGACAAGAGTGCCGTATCAGAAGAAAACAAGAGCATGCGATGAATTTGCGACAGAGACAACGCTGGTCTCTCATGACCGTGCTGTATTTTATTGTTCGTATTTGATGTTGTGCTTTAGCGTGGTGGGCAACTTATGCTGAATCCAAAATGTTCTAGATGCGCTATATTGGGATACCTTATTCTACGTATGTGTCGAGAAATATGCCATCGGTATCGATGACAGATGCAGTAAGTATTCTGTAACCATCTCATTCCCATCCAATCCATATGCTCATATGTGGGAGTGAGTCAGATTTCCAAGCATCCAACTTGGCTCAACACAGTTACTTAATAGGTGTAAGTTGGAGTCTTTGATACTAGTGCGAGGGCGTTCACTAATTGGAAGTTTTTAGGTACTATCACGGACTACGCAGTGAATGGCACAAATGTGCCATGTTGGGTAGTAAGTCACCCAGGTGCAATACCTCTGATATTGACCTGACTGACACACGATGCAAGTCATCATGATTGCTCGGTTACATGCCATGTATCAGGGATCTAGAGCGATGCTCATGTTCATTGTTATTAACTTCCTGGCTGTAAACGTCGCCTGCGGAGTAATTGCGGCAACGATACTGTCCTGGGTAAGCTTTACTTGTTGACTTGAAGAGCACGGCTCATTAGACAAACACCAGAGGAGTTGATACTCTCTGGCACATATACGTGCAGCTATGAATTTGTAGTGAACGACCGGCTTTTTATTTCAATGGTTTGGATGCTCGACACTGTTTGGGAGGCCCTCGCATTGTGTCTCTCAGTCTGGGTTGCCGTGAAACACTTCAGTGAGCTGCGACGACTCGACCCATCGACAGGATCGACCATCGGGGACTGTTTCAGAGTGCTGATACAATCTCACGTTCTTTATTTTGCAAGGTGAGTTTGTAATGGGGACGTGGTTGTATTTTTCTGCTCAAGTTCCGCACATGTTGAAGTACCAGTTATTTACTGCTTTTAATCGCCCAATATCCATTGTCAACCTTGACCCAGCTAACGACAACATGCCTTATCCATATACAATTGATATAACTTCTTTGATCTCCCTCCAGGATGTCATGGACCAACATGGCCTTGGCCCCAACGGAGGAATCCTGATCTGTATGGAGTACCTATACATCAACTTCAATTGGCTCGATGCACGGCTGCAAGAGCTGGGATCTGATGGATATGTGCTATTTGACGTACCCGGTCAGGTCGAGCTTAGCATACATCACGAGGCGCTGAGATGCATAGTGCAACGATTGACGAAGATCGGGTTTATGGTACGTTCTATTATGTTGGTTCTGTTGTTAAACAACGCTAATTCATCTCTGTGAATGCGCACTATGCGACCGACACCGCGAAATATGAATATGTTTCCGTACTTCTCCTGTCCCTCCGGACTATGCTGCTCTTGGAACTGCCGCATGTCAATGTTTTGTCAAAGGTTGATTTGATAGCTCAATACGGAGACCTGGGTGCATATGGGTGACCATGCAACATACCAACATCACTTACCTTTCCGGTAGATTTCAATCTCAAATTTTACACGGATGTTCAGGATCTTTCCAATTTGGAGAACGCACTAAATATTTTCATCATCGTGGTACACTGTTCTCACCGAGGAACTGAAAGACTTGAGACTCAAGCGCCGAGCATCCATCCACTTAGTAGAACGTGATCTTATTACATAATCGATTAAAATTTGAGGTTGTTTGGCAAGACCTTTAGAAACAAACAGACCGGGGTGGAGAAATGCATGCCTTGAGACACGACATACTACTACTCCCCCCTAGTGGTATTGAATTCGCAACGACACTCAAACTAACGCCCTCAACTATCACTGGATCTTACAGCCAAGAAAAGCTGCCTCGCGTTCTTACCAATGTTGTTGTTTCAAGATCCAACCTTTTGCGCATTTTCGAAGTCTGGGAGCAACCTCCG